>NC_074668.1:5386592-5418613 GCF_029448725.1 Salvelinus fontinalis | reverse complement strand
CCATCGACAGTTTTTCAACCGCTTACAGAAATGTAACTATAACTAAAAGCTAATTTAGGAACACTAAAGCGGTATTTAAAAAAAATGATTTATATGTCTTTGTTTCCTTTTAGAGGATCAACGCAGCAACAGAGGTCCACGCACAACACTCTTAGAAAAAGGGGTTCCAGAAGGGTTCTGTGGCTGTCCCCGTAGGATAACTCCTTTTTGGTTCCAGGTAAAAACCCGTTTGGGTTCCCGGTAGAACCATTTTGAGTTACGTGTGGAAACCCAAAATGGTTCTACTTGGAACCACAATGTTGATTCCTTTAACGAGGGTTTTTCAAATGGTTCTCCTAAAAACACTTTTTCGGTTCTAGACATCATCTATTTTTTTAAGAGTGTTGAGATGTAAATATTAAAATAAGTTATGTTGAAGGATAAACTATACATGTAATAACTTTTCAAATAATATATTTTTTTTACATTTTTTATAAAAAATCCCCTTTATTTAACCAGGTAGGCCAGTTGAGAACAAGTTCTCATTTACAACTGCGACCTGGTCAAGATAAAGCAAAGCATTGCGACACAAACAACAACACAGTGTTACACATAAACAAAAGGACAGTCAATAACACAATAGAAAAAAAAGACTATATACAGTGTGTGCAAATGAGGTAGGATAAGGGAGGTAAGGCAATAAATAGGCCATAGTGGCGAAGTAATTACATAATAATAATAATATATATTTTAAAATATACCCTTAAGGAAATAAAAACAGGCTTTTTATTCACATACGAGGGTTACAAAGCGTTTTCATTTTTCTCCATTTTTAATTGGCTATATCCATCAGCCAATTGTAAGCAGCAGGGCTGGCGATGTTCTTGTGAAGTGTGCTGGTTGAACTATGCTCCCCATGTCGTCTCTACCGTGCCGCCTGGACGCTCTCAAGCAGCAGGACAGTTTTTCCCACGTCAGATTATGACTTGTACTTTATTCTATGCTAGATCCGTCACGTCTTCCCGCCATTGATTCAATATTACTAATGTACATTATATTGGCTGCGTTTGACAGATGTCTAAATCTCCATCAATCCGATTCCACATAATACTTTCACTGCGTTTAAATCCTCACTGGTATATGGTGGCCTCTTACGGGTTGTTCTGGAAAGCAGCTTGGCCTCTTACGGGTTGTTCTGAAAGCAGCTTGGCCTCTTACGGGTCGTTCTGAAAGCAGCTTGGCCTCTTACGGGTCGTTCTGAAAGCAGCCTGGCCTCTTACGGGTCGTTCTGAAAGCAGCCTGGCCTCTTACGGGTCGTTCTGAAAGCAGCTTGGCCTCTTACGGGTCGTTCTGAAAGCAGCCTGGCCTCTTACGGGTCGTTCTGAAAGCAGCTTGGCCTCTTACGGGTCGTTCTGAAAGCAGCCTGGCCTCTTACGGGTCGTTCTGAAAGCAGCTTGGCCTCTTACGGGTCGTTCTGAAAGCAGCCTGGCCTCTTACGGGTCGTTCTGAAAGCAGCTTGGCCTCTTACGGGTCGTTCTGAAAGCAGCCTGGCCTCTTACGGGTCGTTCTGAAAGCAGCTTGGCCTCTTACGGGTCGTTCTGAAAGCAGCCTGGCCTCTTACGGGTCGTTCTGGAAAGCAGCTTGGCCTCTTACGGGTCGTTCTGGAAAGCAGCTTGGCCTCTTACGGGTCGTTCTGAAAGCAGCCTGGCCTCTTACGGGTCGTTCTGAAAGCAGCTTGGCCTCTTACGGGTCGTTCTGAAAGCAGCCTGGCCTCTTACGGGTCGTTCTGGAAAGCAGCTTGGCCTCTTACGGGTCGTTCTGAAAGCAGCCTAGCCTCTTACGGGTCGTTCTGAAAGCAGCTTGGCCTCTTACGGGTCGTTCTGAAAGCAGCCTGGCCTCTTACGGGTCGTTCTGGAAAGCAGCTTGGCCTCTTACGGGTCCTTCTGGAAAGCAGCTTGGCCTCTTACGGGTCGTTCTGAAAGCAGCCTGGCCTCTTACGGGTCGTTCTGAAAGCAGCTTGGCCTCTTACGGGTCGTTCTGAAAGCAGCTTGGCCTCTTACGGGTCGTTCTGGAAAGTAGCTTGGCCTCTTACGGGTCGTTCTGGAAAGCAGCTTGGCCTCTTACGGGTCGTTCTGAAAGCAGCCTGGCCTCTTACGGGTCGTTCTGAAAGCAGCTTGGCCTCTTACGGGTCGTTCTGAAAGCAGCCTGGCCTCTTACGGGTCGTTCTGAAAGCAGCCTGGCCTCTTACGGGTCGTTCTGGAAAGCAGCTTGGCCTCTTACGGGTCGTTCTGGAAAGCAGCTTGGCCTCTTACGGGTCGTTCTGAAAGCAGCCTGGCCTCTTACGGGTCGTTCTGAAAGCAGCCTGGCCTCTTACGGGTCGTTCTGAAAGCAGCTTGGGCCTTACGGGTCGTTCTGAAAGCAGCTTGGCCTCCTACGGGTTGTTCTGAAAGCAGCTTGGCCTCTTACGGGTCGTTCTGAAAGCAGCCTGGCCTCTTACGGGTTGTTCTGAAAGCAGCTTGGCCTCTTACGGGTCGTTCTGAAAGCAGCTTGGCCTCTTACGGGTCGTTCTGAAAGCAGCTTGGCCTCTTACGGGTTGTTCTGAAAGCAGCTTGGCCTCTTACGGGTCGTTCTGAAAGCAGCCTGGCCTCTTACGGGTCGTTCTGAAAGCAGCCTGGCCTCTTACGGGTCGTTCTGAAAGCAGCTTGGGCCTTACGGGTCGTTCTGAAAGCAGCTTGGCCTCCTACGGGTTGTTCTGAAAGCAGCTTGGCCTCTTACGGGTCGTTCTGAAAGCAGCCTGGCCTCTTACGGGTCGTTCTGAAAGCAGCCTGGCCTCTTACGGGTCGTTCTGAAAGCAGCCTGGCCTCTTACGGGTCGTTCTGAAAGCAGCTTGGGCCTTACGGGTCGTTCTGAAAGCAGCTTGGCCTCCTACGGGTTGTTCTGAAAGCAGCTTGGCCTCTTACGGGTCGTTCTGAAAGCAGCCTGGCCTCTTACGGGTCGTTCTGAAAGCAGCCTGGCCTCTTACGGGTCGTTCTGAAAGCAGCTTGGCCTCTTACGGGTTGTTCTGGAAAGCAGCTTGGCCTCTTACGGGTCGTTCTGAAAGCAGCCTGGCCTCTTACGGGTCGTTCTGAAAGCAGCCTGGCCTCTTACGGGTCGTTCTGAAAGCAGCTTGGCCCTTATGGGTCGTTCTAAAGCAGTTAGGCCCTTACGGGCCGTTCTAAAGCAGTTAGGCCCTTACAGGTTGTTCTGAAAGCCGCTTGGCCCTTACGGGTCGTTCTGAAAGCAGTTAGGCCCTTACGGGTTGTTCTGAAAGCCGCTTGGCCCTTACGGGTTGTTCTAAAGCAGTTAGGCCCTTACGGGTCGTTCTGAAAGCAGCTTGGCCTTGACGGGTTGTTCTGAAAGCAGTTTGGCCCTTACGGGTTGTTCTAAAGCAGTTAGGCCCTTACGGGTCGTTCTGAAAGCAGTTAGGCCCTTACGGGTTGTTCTGAAAGCCGCTTGGCCCTTACGGGTCATTCTGAAAGCAACTTGGTCTCTTACGGGTTGTTCTGAAAGCCGCTTGGCCTCTTAAGGGTCATTCTGAAAGCAACTTGGGCTCTTACGGGTTGTTCTGAAAGCAGTTAGGCTCTTACAGTTTGTTCTGAAAGCAGTTAGGCCCTTACAGTTTGTTCTGAAAGCAGTTAGGCCCTTACAGTTTGTTCTGAAAGCAGTTAGGCCCTTACGGGTTGTTCTGAAAGCAGCTTGGGCTGATATCATACAGAAAAATTCCAAATGTGTGTCTTTTTAGTTATTAATTATGTTTGTTGGGTTTGTACGCCTACAGGCCAGATGTGACAATAGCCTACAAGATGTGACAATCTATATAGAAGGCAGTATGCATAAATCTGCCATCGTGTCAGGACGAATCAAAATAATGCAGGTATCTTTACAATCCAGGCACCATTTTCATCCGCAGAATCAAATGTCTGGGCGGTTTACTAGAGATAGATAACTCTGCTAGCTCGAACTGTTAGAATCATTTTCAGACTTCGGAATCATTTTCAGACTTCGGAATCATTTTCAGACTTCGGAATCATTTTCAGACTTCAGAATAATTTTCAGACTTCAAAATCATTTTCAGACTTCAAAATCATTTTCAGACTTCGGAATCATTTTCAGACTTCAGAATCATTTTCAGACTTCAAAATCATTTTCAGACTTCGGAATCATTTTCAGACTTCAAAATCATTTTCAGACTTCGGAATCATTTTCAGACTTCGGAATCATTTTCAGACTTCGGAATCATTTTCAGACTTCAGAATCATTTTCAGACTTCAGAATCATTTTCAGACTTCAGAATCATTTTCAGACTTCATCGGCTACAGATGTGCAAGGCCGAAAGTCCATATACCGGTTTTGCTGTCAAGCACTTGAATTTTCAATTAGGTTATTATTTTCCTACATTATTGGATATTTACAAGAAAATACAATAATAATAATTATAATATTAAAATAATAATAGGATACTTTAATATTACAATTTAAAATAATAATTTTATCTCAAATAAAAAATGTAAGGCACATAATTGATGGTCATGTTGATAGACCTACATATTGTAAAATTAATAAATTACCAAAACATTTGCAAATAAATGAAGACAATAATTGAATGAAAATAATTTTTCCTAGCAAAATAGTTATTAAAAACAGCTATTTACATATTAATTGTTTCCGGTATGTAGGCTATTGAATAACGCCATCCAAATGAATGGCTTGATTAATGATGATGATGGATAGGTTTTACTTCAGCGTTTTCTGCCCATAATGTCAGCACATTTTCGGTAAAATGGTTCTGAATTAAACGTGTGTAAAGTGCACATGTTTAAAGCTCTGTTTGCATTTCAGGCCACCGCATGGCACTGTGTGAAGGGCTTCAGAGTATTCTAATTTTACAAACAGAAGATTTATATATTTATATTTTGAGACATGTGTTCTTTACGGACACAATATTAAAAAACAAATTGCAACTATTGAACATTTAGCTTTAGTGAAGTTTTTCATCCTTTAAATCGCATTCATTTGCGGCATAATATATATTTTTTAAGTCTACAGCACTCTTGTAAAATTCTTATCAAACGTCAAAATATTATAACATATTAAATTATTACAATTGCTTTGCATTATCCTATTACTTATAAAGACACAAATACAAATGTAAGACACAAGTACACATTTGAAATAATTAGCCTACACAACAATTACAACGAATCTTTAATAAGCTAAACCTTGACGATAAAATAAATCCTTTCCCGAAACTCAGCTCATGTTTTCCGACTCCATCCATTGCAATAGCCTCTAAACCGCCAGCGACATACAGTAAGTAGCCTACAAACATACATACTGTGATTCTCTGTACAAGTCCGGCCAGTCCAACATCTATTTTTTATTTTTTAGAAATGCTGTTTAAAATCACTGAGCCGTCGTATTCTTATATGGAGACTTCATTTGAGTCTGTCATTCAGTGGCAGTCCTGGTGCAGGTGGCGGATCTGTGAATACTGCGCCGATTCAATTGCACAGCCTCACTCTTAGTCGAGTACCGTATCATTAATTCTAAGTTTCTGGGAGCACCATATCATTACCGGCCAGAATAGAAAAAGTGTGTCACGAAAACAACTGATTTGCATACAGATCTGTATCTGTCTGTGTTGCCAATATTGCGGGTTATCAGATTTGATTATAATAAATAAAAAAAATAAACACACCACAACACATAAGCAACAATCGATATATCTGGCGATTCTACTATGGTTTGTTTTGTGGATGATGGTTTGTTTGGCACTTTCAAATGAAATTGAATTATATTTGTGTTTATAAATATGCCAACTAGGCTATACTTAATTAAAGAACATGTGTTTTTGTGTTATGTGATTCTGCAATGTAGAACATCGATGAAACATTATCAAAAGGCATTTTAATCTAATATCACGGTGTATAGGAGGATAGTATTATACCTGGCACTTTTGTGGAGTACAGCGCCATCTGGCGGAAAGAAACGTAATGGCTCCTCTGTGAACAATGCACATAATAACATAACCTTGACATTGCAGCCGGGTTTAAAGGCGAGTCGTCGAGACTGACTGATTTACAAATCCCCTTGCATCAGTATAATTTGTAGATCAGTCAGTCGAAATGTACCCATGATACAACACGGTTTTGATGCTCTGTAACAGGCTTCTCCTAGAAATAGAATGAATAGAACTGCCTTGGAAGCGCTAACCCTGGCAATTTGACTGGTTAAACGGGTACACTCACAATGGCTGCCTGGTATTGTGATGCAATCCTTTCCATGGTAATTTGGAATGTTCTATCTATCAACTGATGCCTGATTGCCATGGTAATTTAGAATGTTAATTCAAATGATGCTAACTGATGCGGCTCATCCAATGGACAGTATTTGTTGTCATGTCAGTTGAGTTCACTCAACTAATCACATCCAGAGATTATTTTGAGGAGATTGGAAACACCATGGGAATCGTATTTACACCGATTGTGTACATTGCCCATTTTGTTGTCAATGGGCCGAGCGGTGCATTCTGGGTATTTCTGGGACAAGGCTAGTGCTCCTTAAAGTAGTGAATGGGAGTCAATTGGGTGCTAGCTCAAAAACCCAACATTAGCATGAATTTAGTGAACAAGAAGTACAATATTACAAATCTTTTCCAAGATGTAAGGTAATTACCTTGATCTTCGTAATGTCCTATAGCTTTGGAATCGTGACATTACGTACTTTCAAGGGAAAAGGTAGGTTTCTCGACTCATACCCTGACTTTGAGAAGGGATTACAGGACTATCATTTTAGCAACTGCATGATGCAAAATGACAACGTGAACACGATTGGTCGACAGTCTGCTGGGTGGGACGTTATACAGGTCTCCATTACCCAATGGGATTCCTATCTCCTCCTTTCTCTAGGCTACCTGGGGCAACCTGGGACGGCAGGTAGCCTAGTGGTTAGAGCGTTGGGCCAGTAGCCGATTGGTTGCTAGATCGGATCCCCGATCTGACAAGGTAAAAATCAGTCGTTCTGCCCCCTGAACAAGGCAGTTAAAACCCACTGTTCCTATGCCGTCATTGAAAATAAGAATTTGTTCTTAACTGACTTGCCTAGTTAAATAAAGTTTTAAAAATATATTTTTGGGTCTTAATTTAAAGTTAAGGTTAGACATAAGGTTAGCAGTGTGGTTAGGGTTAGGATTCAAATCAGATTTTAAGAAGAGAAATTGTAGAAATAGGCGGGATTTATAACTTTGTGGCTGTGGTAATTAGTGACGACCAGATTGAACGGTTCACTTCCTACTTTTACTTCCTGGCATGGGTACACTCAAAATGGCTGCCTGTCCACACATTATGCCAGGGGTATATCAAGTACTATTTTTTATCGGCGTAATAACCTCGCAACCCATGTGACCCCAAACTGTTCACACCCCTCTTGTTAGCGGAGACAAAATGTTGCACTTAAAGCTAATTTCCTGCAATTCTACACATTTCCCATGTCTAATTTGTGTTTATATGATATGGGCTCCGGTGGGGCGCAGCGGTCTAAGGCACTACATCTCAGTGCTAGAGGTGTCACTGCAGACCCTGGTTTGATTCCAGGCTGTATCACAACCGGCCGTGATTGGGAGTCTCATAGGGCGGCGCACAATTGGCCCGGCGTCGTTTGGTCGGGGTAGGCTGTCATTGTAAATAAGAATTTGTTTTTATTTAACCTTTATTTAAGTACTATTTTTATCGGTTAGTTAAGAACAAATTAAGTTAGTTAAGAACAAATTCATATTTACAGTGATGGCCTACCAAAAGGCAAAAGGCCTCCTGCGGGGACGGGGGCCTGGGATTAAAATAAATAAAGAAATACAATATAAATATAGGACAAAACACACATCACAACAAGAGAGACAACACAACACTACATAAAGAGAGACCTAAGACAACAACATAGCAAGGCAGCGACACATAACACAGCATGGTAGCAGCACAACATGACAATAACATGGTAGCAACACAAAACATGGTACAAACATTATTGGGCACAGACAACAGCACAAAGGACAAGAAGGTAGAGACAACAATACATCACGCGAAGCAGCCACAACTGTCAGTAAGAGTGTCCATGATTGAGTCTTTGAATGAAGAGATTGAGATAAAACTGTCCAGTTTGAGGTTTGTTGCAGCTCGTTCCAGTTGCTAGCTGCAGCGAAGTGAAAAGAGGAGCGACCCAGGGATGTGTGTGCTTTGGGGACCTTTAACAGAATGTGACTGGCAGAACGGGTGTTGTATGTGGAGGATGAGGGCTGCAGTAGATATCTCAGATAAATATAAGTCCAATAAAATAAAAAAATACCAGGTGTTCCCCCCATAAACACAAATAATTGTTGGTCCGTATTTACCCCGCTCTGGGATCGGATCCGAAACCCGGTCCGCCAGTTGAGTAAGTGGGCATTATGCCATCATCGTCATTGACTTGAATAGGGAGCCATTCTATTTCTATGGTTTTACTGGCCTCTAGTGGCGGAAGAGAAGCGGTGCGTCATGTCAGATAAACGCCCCACCCCACAAGATGTTTGAATTCAAACAATGCATTGCTGAATGCCACACAACATAAAATGACAAACATAAATCAAATCAATTTCCTATTCCAGCAAAGACAATATAGACAGACATACTTTTCTAGGTTCTAGGTTGTAGAACTGGATCCTACGATGGGAGTTATTGCAACCATTGTGGGAAAGTTAAATGGCTCTAATAATGTACCCTGGGATTGTTGATACTCCTATTGGTCATTGAAAGTCTTGAAGCCACCGGTCGACCATATTGTTAATCCCCGTAGGCGCAGTCCTCCATAGGAATGAATGGGAGTATTTGTCACGTGCGCCGAATACAACAGGTGTAGGTAGACCTTACAGTGAAAATGCTTTATTTTACGCTACTGCTATGATTTCCCAGCTATGTTTATGTGAACCTGACTAGCTGAGCCGTGTACAGGATGAACCGAAGGTCAAAGGACTCTATGACTAACACCTGCCTCTGATTGAGAACCATATCAGGCCAAACACAGAAATAGAAAAACATAGATAAACAAACATAGACTGCCCACCCCAACTCACGCCCTGACCATACTAAATAAAGACAAAAACAAAGGAAATAAAGGTCAGAATGTGACCCCCCCCCCCCCCCCCCCCCCCAAGGTGCGGACGCCGGCCGCAAAACCTGAACCTATAGGGGAGGGTCTGGGTGGGCATCTGTCCGGGGTGGCGGCGCTGGCACAGGACGTGAACCCCACTCCACCATAGTCTTTGTCCGCTTTAGTGTCCTCCTAGGAACGGCGACCCTCGCCGCCGACCTAGGATTGGCAACCCTACTAAATGACCCCACTGGACTGAGGGGCGCCTCTGGACTGAGGGGCAACTCCGGACTGAGGGGCAACTCCGGACTGAGGGGCGGCTCCGGACTGAAGGGCGGCTCCGGACTGAAGGGCGGCTCATGACTGAAGGGCGGCTCTGGCGGCTCCTGACTGGCGGGCTGCTCTGGCGGCTCCTGACTGGCGGGCGGCTCCTGACTGGCGGGCGGCTCTGGCGGCTCCTGACTGGCGGGCGGCTCTGGCGGCTCCTGACTGGCGGGCGGCTCCGGCGGCTCCTGACTGGCGGGCGGCTCTGGCGGCTCCTGACTGGCGGGCGGCTCTGGCGGCTCCTGACTGGCGGGCGGCTCTGGCGACTCCTGACTGGCGGGCGGCTCTGGTGGCTCAGGACTGACGGACGGCTCTGACGGCTCAGGACAGACAGGCAGCTCAGATGGCGCTGGGCAGACGGGCTGGGCAGACGGGCAGCTCAGATGGCGATGGGCAGATGGACAGCTCAGACGGCGCTGGACAGACGGGCACACCTGTAGGGAGGAGACGGAGAGACAGCCTGGTGCGTGGGGCTGCCACAGGACCCACCAGGCTGGGGAGACCTACAGGAGGCTTGGTGTTAGGTGGAGGCACCTGAAGGACCGGGCTGTGGGGGAGCACTGGAGCTCTGCTGCGCAGCCTTGGCACCACTCCCCCAGGCTGGAATACTACTCTAGCCCGGACCCTCCAGAGTGCAGGCACAGGTTGAACCGGGCTGTGGGTGAGCACTGGAGATCTAGTGCCTACTACACGCACCTCTCCCTTAGGCTCCACTCCCACATTTGCCCGGCACGAGCGGAGCGCAGGCATAGGACGCACTGCACCCTCCCAGCGCCCCGGAGACACAGCACGCAGAGCCGGCGCAGGATAACCTGGACCGAAACGGCGTACCGGAGACCAGACACGTTGAGCAGGCACAATACGCCCTGGCTGGATGCCCACACTCGAATGGCACTTTCGGGGGGCAGCCCTATGTGCACGTACTGGCGACACAGTACGCATAACCGCATAACACGGTGCCTGACCAGTAACGCGCTGCTTATAATAAGCACGAGGAGTGAGCTCAGGTCTGCTACCTGGCTTAGCCACACTCCCCGTGTTCCACCCTCCCCAAAAATTATGGGCTGCCTCTCGTACTTGTCACGCTGCCGTGCTGCCTCCTCATATCGCCGCCGCTCAGCTTTCGCTGCCTCCAGCTCTGCTTTGGGGCGGCGATATTCCCCAGCCTGTGACCAGGGTCCTTTCCCATCCAGAATCTCCTCCCAGGTCCAGGAGTCCTGCGATCGCTGCTGCCCGATACCACGCTGCTTGGTCCTTGGTTGGTGGGTGATTCTGTAACGGCTTTCGTCGGTGGAAGGATCGGACCAAAGCTAAGGAGAGGTGCGTATCCATATATATTTGAATACTTTTCAATATTGAACCAAACAATAAACAGACGAAAACCAACGTAGCTACAGTCCCGAACTAGTGAACACAGACAAAACAGGAACACACGAACAGGAACAATCACCCACAACCCCACAATACAAAACAGGCTACCTAAATATGGTTCCCAATCAGAGACAATGACTAACACCTGCCTCTGATTGAGAACCATATCAGGCCAAACACAGAAATAGAAAAACATAGATAAACAAACATAGAATGCCCACCCCAACTCACGCCCTGACCATACTAAATAAAGACAAAAACAAAGGAAATAAAGGTCAGCACATGACACTGAGTAATGAAACGACACCAGTAAAATATAAATTGTGGTTTCTCAGCAAGTTTGAATTTAATGAACATAAACAAGTACATAAGCAGCTATTTTCATAATTTGTAAAAAGACCCCCAAAAAGCTCCAGTAATTTGCTAAATAAAGAAAAAGCCATAAAAACTCAAAAAAATAAAATATTTGGCCTCCTTGTTGTGGTAATATTTACAATATATTCCATGTGTATTGTAATATATTACCATTAATCCACATGTCTATAAGGCACCAAATGCTAAATAGCATAATCATAGAATACTTTTATTCACTATAATTGTGCAGAAAATACAAAGTAAGACATCCAGATCAACAGAAACACTCAATCACAAAGTGGATCAAAGGAAAAATACTGCTGACCATTATATTGTGTTGTTTATTGGTCTCCATTCAACTGATTTAGGTTTCCTGTCATAGTGGGAAACTGTAGATAAAAAAAAAAAAATGTATTTCAACTTTTGAGTTCCTTCTGAATTGACAGTCACGAGCTGTCATCACTCGGTGTACTTGCCTGTGCTTCCAGTTCAACAATATGCTGCCCCTTGGTGCTCCTCCTCTCTTTCATGAGATTCACGATACTGTGTTACCGTAGCTAAAATACAAACACGAATTTATGAATTTAAATGAATAATGAATGGATTAGAACATCAAATTATAATCCCATCATTCACAAATAGTAAATATATTTTCAGTACATCATTTCTCATCCATTAACACAACATGCATATTTAAAACAAATCTGAAGTAAAAAAAAAAAATCTTTGACAATGTTTGGTAAATGAATGTGTTTCAAGTGTAAATATAACAGATGTCATATCCGTTCTCAACACTGATGTTAGCATGATATAACAGATGTAAAATCACAAAATCAACCAGTGATCCACTGTATATTGACATGTACTTGCCAGGTTCACATTACTATTCCAAGACAGATATTGCAAAAATATTTATTACGATATCAAATTAAATAGTGTGATTTGGTCACTGAATGATGAAATAAAACAACATGTTGCTCATTTGCCTTCACTGTCTTCTATGTTTGGGGTGGCAGGTAGCCTAGCGGTTAAAAGCAGGTAGCCTAGCAGTTATGAGCAGGTAGCCTAGCGGTTAAGAGCAGGTAGCCTAGCGGGTTAAGAGCAGGTAGCCTAGGGGTTAAGAGCAGGTAGCCTAGCGGTTATGAGCAGGTAGCCTAGCGGTTAAGAGCAGGTAGCCTAGCGGTTAACAGCAGGTAGCCTAGCGGTTTAAGAGCAGGTAGCCTAGGGGTTAAGAGCAGGTAGCCTAGAGGTTATGAGCAGGTAGCCTAGCGGTTAAGAGCAGGTAGCCTAGCGGGTTAAGAGCAGGTAGCCTAGGGGTTAAGAGCAGGTAGCCTAGTGGTTAAGAGCAGGTAGCCTAGCGGTTAAGAGCAGGTAGCCTAGCGGTGGGGCGGTAGATATCCTAGCAGTTAAGAGAAGGTAGCCTGAAGGTTTAGTGCAGGTAGCCTAGCGATGACTCAGCAGGTAGCCTAGCAGTTAAGAGCAGGTAGGCTAGCAGGTTAAGAGCAGGTAGCCTAGTGGTTAAGAGCAGGTAGCCTAGCGGTTAACAGCAGGTAGCCTAGCGGTGGGGTGGCAGGTAGCCTAGCGGTTAAGAGCAGGTAGCCTAGGGGTTAACAGCAGGTAGGCTAGCGGTTAAGAGCAGGTAGCCTAGCAGTTAAGAGCAGGTAGGCTAGCGGTTAAGAGCAGGTAGCCTAGCAGTTAAGAGCAGGTAGCCTATTGGTTAAGAGCAGGTAGCCTATTGGTTAAGAGCAGGTAGCCTAGCAGTTAAGAGCAGGTAGCCTATTGGTTAAGAGCAGGTAGCCTAGCAGTTAAGAGCAGGTAGCCTATTGGTTAAGAGCAGGTAGCCTAGCAGTTAAGAGCAGGTAGCCTATTGGTTAAGAGCAGGTAGCCTATTGGTTAAGAGCAGGTAGCCTAGCAGTTAAGAGCAGGTAGGCTAGCAGTTAAGAGCAGGTAGGCTAGCGGTTAAGAGCAGGTAGCCTAGCAGTTAAGAGCAGGTAGGCTAGCGGTTAAGAGCAGGTAGCCTAGTAGTTAAGAGCAGGTAGCCTATTGGTTAAGAGCAGGTAGCCTATTGGTTAAGAGCAGGTAGCCTAGCAGTTAAGAGCAGGTAGCCTATTGGTTAAGAGCAGGTAGCCTAGCAGTTAAGAGCAGGTAGCCTATTGGTTAAGAGCAGGTAGCCTATTGGTTAAGAGCAGGTAGCCTAGCAGTTAAGAGCAGGTAGCCTATTGGTTAAGAGCAGGTAGGCTAGCGGTTAAGAGCAGGTAGCCTAGTAGTTAAGAGCAGGTAGCCTATTGGTTAAGAGCAGGTAGCCTATTGGTTAAGAGCAGGTAGCCTAGTGGTTAAGAGCAGGTAGCCTATTGGTTAAGAGCAGGTAGCCTATTGATTAAGAGCAGGTAGCCTATTGGTTAAGAGCAGGTAGCCTAGCGGTTAACAGCAGGTAGCCTAGCGGTTAAGAGCAGGTAGCCTAGCGGGTACGTCAAATATATTTAAACTGTAAAATCATTAGTGATGAAAAAAAATGCATTAAAAAAATATGACCTGTGATTTACAGTAATTTTAGATCAGATTGGTTGGTGTCCTATATGACTAATATCAATGATCAGAGTGGTTGGTGTCCTATATGACTAATATCAATAATCAGAGTGGTTGGTGTCCTATATGACTAATATTAATGTTCAGAGTGGTTGGTGCCCTAACAGAGTGATATCAATGTTCAGAGTGGTTGGTGTCCTATATGACTAATATCAATGTCTACTTTAAACCATCATAATTTCATAATAAATATATCATTGACAGTGAACACAAGGGATAGTATCTGAGATCTGATTGGTCTTTAAAAGCACAGCTGAGATCTGATTGGTCTTTAAAAGCACAGCTGAGATCTGATTGGTCTTTAAAAGCACAGCTGAGATCTGATTGGTCTTTAAAAGCACAGACATATATAAATAAGCAGCAAACAGCAATGCTTAGTATGTATAGACATCCCATACCCCCCTAACAAAAGGAACCGCTTTAAAATGTTCCTTAATTGGCGCTCCGATTATACATCTACATCTACCCATAGATTTAAACAAAATATAAAGATCAATCTGACATGTGTTAATACTGAATAGCTTTTTTAATGCGTTATTTTCTATTTAAACTGGTTGTGAGTGGTAAGTGTGTGGAACTTGTAAATTTATCAAATGTATCTATTCTTGACTGGAGTCAAAGTCTTTGCTATTGTAAACCAGTAGACCCCCTATAAAAGGAGAATAAACCAATATATACATTTCCTGGTGTGATATGTGAAGGAAACGGATCTACTTCCTAAATTAACACAGCATACATTTCCGCTCATGTTTGATGACGTCTCATCGAAAGCTCTTACACACTTCAATCCAAATCGGCCCTTTTGAGGCGATGCACCATTTAAAGGCAAATGTTACCACGGTCGAGGAGATGGCCTTCTAAGTAAACACTGCAGATGTCGGCTCAATGGGAAATTCCTTTTAAAGGTGCACTATGTAGAAATCGCTCTGCCATTTCCTAGTTGCCAAATTTCTAATAGTTTGCTTAATTTCCGTTTATGTAACAAAACAAGCAAGTGTAGTGTAGATAATATATTGTAAAATATATTTTCCATCACCAAAAATAGTGTATTTTCAGCTGTTTGAACCTGGTGTACAAAACCGAAAGTAAAAGACACTAAAACGTACCTTAAGAACGGGAAGCATAGAAATAGCACACATAGAACAGATACACCGCCTCTTAGACTGGCTTTCAATGAGAATGACAGATCTAGTACACCCATTTCTATGCGAATGTCCCAGCTCGCCCCCCAAAAAAGGTACATAGTGCAGCTTTAATAGTCAACCGAGTTACAATGCGGATCTCCTGCAGTCCTGATTGAATCCTGGCCTTTATGTATATTCTACTCAATGTATTGCTGTGTCCCTCAGTCGACATGGAATGGTAACCAACATATTACACCACCGTCAAAAATACAACTATTTTTTTGTTTAATTTTAAAATAATCAATTGGGGGGAAAAAAAAGCTTTTTAGTTTTTCAGATTATGACCCCAGATTGTTAGAACAAATGTATGACATTAAGAAAAATAAAGTGCATATTAACACCTTCAGTATACATAAAGTACATTGTATTTTAAAAAGATACAACTCTTTTATAGTAAATAAGGTCAGATAGATGGGACCTTTTTCTAGACAGGAAGGGGAACATATCGTTATTTTTGCTGAAAAGGTCCCACATCTACTAGCAAGAAGTCTCAAAATATTCACCAAAGAGTTTTACCGTTTTAAATGTTCTCTACAAAAAAAAATGAAGTCGTCCCAATCAGTCAAACTGAGAGACGTACCCATGTCTTCAGAAAAAACAGGATTCTCCATAGTATTTATAAACTTAGCAAAATGTGTTCTTCCCTAAAGAGTTCTGCTGTGTTTCAGTTGTAAATATGTGTTGTTGATTTCACCAAGGTTTAAAACACTCTAGTTGTTGATGTGTTCTCTACATTGGTCGGGGAAACACACTTGTTACGACGGGTTTTCCCGCAGCTCAATAATGCAGCTTTGAACCGGGGAGGTGGCGGCATCAGAATAACAGGAAGGACGTTTTCACGTGAGGTTCATCCCGTGGCGGTCTGATTGCCGATGACTCGTAGGATCTCTCGATGGATGCCAGCGTCTTGTGTGTTGATGCTTGTATCTCCCACCTGGCCATCTTCATAGCTGGATCAGAAGAAACACACAATAATATCATTCCTCGGGAACTACCAACCCTGTGATCAGAACATATTCACAGTTGGCAGCTATTAAACTGAGATAATGTTGAAATGTTCACTTGAAATATCAAATATATTATTGAGATGTAAACCTCTCTTTGGGTTTGTCGAAAGGAAATACAGAAAATCTGCTTTGATGAATTGAACACCACTGTCTGTATGAACACTGTCGTGTTTTTACTACTTATACGTGGGAAGAAGCGTGTTCAGATGTGGTCGTATACTTACACAAAGAAGAAGCGTGTACAGACGTGGTCGGTGTTTGGGACGACCCAGATGTCTCCATGTTTGTGCAGGTCAGGGGACGTGATGACTGGAAGAGACAGAGAAGGACATATACAAATATATTTAACATTTAGTTCACATACGTATATGTTATCAGTTAATACATTCTCCATTGTTGTTCTGTGGTTGCTTTCAGACCAGGGTTTCCACTAGCTTCCAAAGCCACAAATTCAGATTCCACAGCCACAAAGTCAGATTCCACAGCCACAAAGTCAGATTCCACAGCCACAAAGTCAGATTCTACAGCCACAAAGTCAGATTCCACAGCCACAAAGTCAGATTCCACAGCCACAAATTCAGATTCCACAGTCACAAAGTCAGATTCCACAGCCACAAAGTCAGATTCCACAGCCACAAAGTCAGATTCCACAGCCACAAAGTCAGATTCCACAGCCACAAAGTCAGATTCCACAGCCACAAAGTTAGATTCCACAGCCACAAAGTCAGATTCCACAGCCACAAAGTCAGATTCCACAGCCACAAAGTCAGATTCCACAGCCACAAAGTCAGATTCCACAGCCACAAAATCAGATTCCACAGCCACAAAGTCAAAATAGCTTTTTGATTATCCTTTCAGGTTTGAGTAAAGCGTAAGGTTAGCAGTGTGGTTAAGATTAGGGTTAGTTTTAAATCACATTTTTTAGAAGATCCATTTTAGAAATGTTTCTGATTTTATGACTTTGTCAAATCAAATCAAATTGTATTTGTCACATGTAACGAATACTTACAGTGAAATGCTTACTTAGAAGCCCTTGACCAACAATGCAGTTTTAAGAAAAATATTTACTAAATGAACAAAAGTAATTTAAAAAATAAAAGAGCAACAATAAAATAACAATAACGAGGCTATATACAGGGGGGTACCGGTTGGTACCGAGTCAATGTGTGGGGGTACAGGTTAGTCAAGGTAATTGAGGTAATATGTACATGTAGGTAGAGTTATTAAAGTGACTATGCATAGATAATAAACAGGGAGTAGCAGCAGCGCAAAAAGAGGGGAACGACAATGCAAATAGTCCGGGTGGCTATTTGATTAGCTGTTCAGCAGTCTTATGACTTGGGGGTAGAAGCTGTTAAGACGCCTTTTGGACCTAGACTTGGTGCTCCGGTACTTCTTGCCGTGCGGTAGCAGAGGGAACAGTCTACAACTACAGTGGCTGGAGTCTTTGGTATTTTTTGGGCCTTCCTTTGACACCGCCTGGTATAGAGGTCCTGGATGGCAGGAAGCTTGGCCCCAGTTATGTACTGAGTGATTTACATGAGCCGTATGCACTACCCTCTGTAGTGCCTTGCGGTCGGAGGCCGAGCAGTTGCCATACCAGGCGGTTTTGCAACTAGTCAGGATTCTCTAGATGGTGCAGCTGTATAACTTTTTGAGGATCTGAGGATCCATGCCAAATACTTTCAGTCTCCTGAGGGGCAATAGGCGTTGTTGTGCCCTCTTCAAGACTATCTTGGCGTGGTTGGACAATGTTAGTTTGTTTGTGATGTGGTCACCAAGGAACTTGAAACCCTCCTTTTCCTGTAGTATACGATCAGATCCTTTGTCTTGCTCACGTTAAGGGAGAGGTTGTTGTCCTGGCACCACACTGCCAGGTCTCTGACCTCCTCCCTATAGGCTGTCTCATCGTTGTCGGTGATCAAGCCTACCACCGTTGTGTCGTCGGCCAACCGAATGATGGTGTTGGAGTCATGCTTGGCCACGCAGTCATGGGTGAACAGGGATGACAGAAGGGGACTAAGCACACACCCCTGAGGGGCCCCTGTGTTGAGGATCAATGTGGCAGATGTGTTGTAACCTATCCTTACTACCTAGGGGCGGTAGTATCATGAGATACTCTACCTCAGCCAAGCAAAACCTCGAGACTTCCTTAATATTAGATTTTGTGCACCAGCTGTTATTTACAAATAGACACAGACCACCACCCCTTGTCTTACCAGAGGCAGCTGTTCTATCTTGCTGATTCATGGAAAACCCAGCCAACTATATATTATCCATGTTGCCGTTCAGCCACGACTCAGTGAAACATAAGATATTATAGTTTTTAATGTCCCGTTAGGTAGGATAGTCTTGAACGGAGCTCATCCAGTTTATTCTCCAGTGACTGCACGTTGGCCAATAGGACAGACGGTAGAGGTGAGTTACCCACTCGCCGACGAATTCACACAAGGCACCCGTATCTGCGTCCCCTGTATCGGCGTCTCTTCTTAATGCGTATGACGGGGATTTGGTCCAGTGTCAGCAGTAAGTCCTTTGTGTCCGACTCGTTAAAGAAAAGATCTCCGTCCAGTTTGAGGTGTGTAATCGCTGTTCTAATATCCAGAAGCTCTTTCCGTGGATAAGAGACGGTGGCAGACACATTATGTACAAAAATAAGCTACAAACAATGCAAAAGAATCTAACGAAATAGCACAATTGGTTAGGAGCCCGTAAAACGGTAGCCATCTCTTCCGGCGCCATTCTCATAGGAGTATAGAAGTTGGTGAAGACCCCAGCCCGGAGCACATACGTACCTTCACATAAGGCTATGCACTTTAGGTTCCGACTTTGCAAAAACTGGGGCTGCTGTCCTTTCTTTGTCGACTGAAAAAGGACACAACTCTAGTGAATAAAAATGTTCATTTTTCCCCCCAGAATATTACATTTTACCCCTGTTTCATCAACACCTCGCAAAAGTGTAAATGTCCTCATGCTAACCTGCAAATGTAAGTTGGTCTTGTTTGTCGCAGTTTGGTCCTTTGAAGCAACCTTCTGTTGCTTTTTGTTCATCCCTGAATGGAGTGAAAGATCAATGTTAGAAATGATCATGAGCATGAAACATTTTGTCTACTTAAACAATAATTACATTTTAAATAGACAGAACGGTAATTAATCTAAAACAACATTCTTATTTTAAATAGAATGGTAATTCATCCATAACAAACTTTACATTTTAAATAGACAGTACGGTAATTCATCTAAAACAACATTCATATTTTAAATAGAATGGTAATTCATCCATAACAAACTTTACATTTTAAATAGACAGTAATTCATCCAAAACTGGGCTCTAGCTCCACAACAGGTGCAGACAGCAGACCTCCATTCATGTCATTATTGATAGAGATTCACATCTCAAAATAGGGCTAATTAATGTTAGATCCCTCACTTCCAAGGCAGTTATAGTCAATTAACTTATCATAATCTTGATGTGATTGGCCTTACTGAAACCTTAATTGACTGTGTTAAATGAGGCCTTTCCTGCTCGGTTACACTAGCGACAATATCCCCCGCGTATCCTGCAAAGACGGAGGTGTTGCTAACATTTACGATAGCAAATTTCAATTTTGACCCCCAAAAAATGTCTGCGTTTTCGTCTTCAGAGCTTCTAGTCATGAAATCTATGCAGCCTACTCAATCACTTTGTATAGCTACTGGGCCGTATACATCGTTCCTCACTGAGTTCCCTGAATTCCTATCTGACCTTGTAGACATGGCAGATAACATTCACATTTTTGGTGACTTCAATATTCACATGGAAAAATCTACAGACCCACTCTAAAAGGCTTTCGGAGCCATCATCGATTCAGTGGGTTTTGTCCAACATGTCTCCGGACCTACTCACTGCCACAGTCATACTCTGGACCTAGTGTTGGTCCGTGGAATAAATGTTGTGAATCTTAATGTTTTTTCCTCATAATCCTGGACTATCGGACCACCGTTTTATTACGTTTGCAATCGCAACAAAATAATCTGTTCAGACCCCAACCAAGATCATCAAAAGCCGTACTATAAATTCTCGGACAACCCAAAGATTCCTAGATACCCTTCCAGACTCCCTCCACCTACCCAAGGACGTTAACCACCTAAGGTGGAACTCAATTTAATACCCTAGATGCAGTCGCACCCATAAAAATAAAAAACATTTGTCACAAGAAACTAGTTCCCTGGTATACAGAAAATACCCGAGCCCTGAAGCAAGCTTCCAGATAATTGGAACGGAAATGGCGCTCCACTAAACTGGATGTCTTCTGACTAGCTTGGAAAGACAGTACCGTGCAATATCGAAGAGCCCTCACTGCTGCTCGATTGTCCTATTTTTTTCAACTTATTTGAGGAGAATAAGAACAATCCAAAATGTATTTTTGATACTGTCCCAAAGCTAACTAAAAATAAGCATTTCCCAAGAGAGGATGGCTTTCACTTCAGCAGTGAAGAATTCATTAATTTCTTTGATGAAAAGATCATGATCATTAGAAAGCAAATTACGGACTCCTCTTTGAATCTGCGTATTTCTCCAATGCTCAGTTGTCCTGAGTCTGCACAACACTGCCAGGACCTAAGATAAATGGAGACACTCAAGTTTAATCCTATATCTATTGACACATTCATGAAAATACTCATGGCCTCCAAACCCTCAAGCTGCATACTGGACCCTATTCCAACTAAACTGCTGAAAGAGCTGCTTCCTGTGCTTGGCCCTCCTAAGTTTCGGTGTTCCTCAAGGTTCTGTTTTAGGACCACGTTTGTTTTCATTATATATTTTACCTGTTGGTGATGTCATTCGGAAACATAATGTTAACTTTCACTGCTATGCGGACGATACACAGCTGTACATTTCGATGAAACATGGTGAATCCCCAAAATTGCCCTCCCTGGAAGCCTGTGTTTCAGACATAAGGAAGTAGATGGCGGCAAATGTTTTACTTTTAAACTCGGACAAAACAGAGATGCTAGTTCTAGGTCCCAAGAAAACAAAGAGATCTTCTGTTGGATCTGACAATTAATCTTGATGGTTGTAAAGTCGTCTCAAATAAAACTGTGAAGGACATCGGCGTTTCTCTGGACCCTGATCTCGCTTTTGACAAACATATCATGAATATTTCAAGGGCAGATTTTTTCCATCTTCGGAACATTTCAAAAATCAGAAAAGTTTTGTCCAAAAATTCTTCAGAAAAGCTAACCCATGCTTTTGTCACTTCTAGATTAGACTACTGCAATGCTCTACTTTCCGGCTACCCGGATAAGGCACTAAATAAAATTCAGTTAGTGCTAAATACGGCTGCTAGAATCCTGACTAGAACCCCGAAATGTGATCATATTACTCCAGTGCTAGCCTCCCTACACTGGCTTCCTGTTAAGGCAAGGGCTGATTTCAAGAATTTCCTGGCAACCTACAAGCATTACATGGGCTTGCTCCTACCTATCTCTCCGATTTGGTCCTGCCGTACATACCTACACATACGCTACGGTCACAAGACGCAGGCCTCCTTATTGTCCCTAGAATTCCTAAGCAAACAGCTGGAGGCAGGGCTTTCTCCTATAGAGCTCAATTTTTATGGAATGGTTTGCCTATCCATGTAAGCGATGCAGACTCGGTCTCGACCTTTAAGTCTTTATTGAAGACTCATCTCTTCAGTAGGTCCTATGATTGAGTGTAGTCTGGCCCAGGGTTACGAAGGTGCCCGACAAGGCACTGGAGAGACGAACCGCCCTTGCTGTCTCTGCCTGGCCGGTTCCCCTCTCTCCACTAAGATTCTCTGCCTTTAACCCTATTACAGGAGCTGAGTCACTGGCTTACTGGTGCTCTTCCATGCCGTCCCTAGGAGGGGTGCGTCACTTGAGTGAGTTGAGTCACTAATGTGATCTTCCTGTCCGGGTTGGGGCCCCCTCGGGTTTGTGCCATGGGGGAGATCTTCGTGGACTATACTCGGCCTTGTCTCAGGGTAGTAAGTTGGTGGTTTGCGGATATCCCTCTAGTGGTGTGGGGGCTGTTCTTTGGCAAAGTGGGTGGGGTTATATCCTGCCTGGTTGGCCCTGTCTGGGGGTATCGTTGGATGGGGCCACAGTGTCTCCTGACCCCTCCTGTCTCAGACTCCAGTATCTATGTTGCAATAGCTTACGTGTCGGGGGGCTAGGGTCAGTCTATTATATCTGGAGTATTTCTCCTGTCTTATCTGGTGTCCTCCTTGAATTTAAGTATGCAACCAACAAAACAACCATTCTCTCTCTCCCAGGCCTTGGGCCCTGGAACCATGCCTCAGGAATACCTGGCCTGATGACTCCTTGCTGTCCCCAGTCCACCTGGTCGTGCTGCTGCTCCAGTTTCAACTGTTCTGCCTGCGACTATGGAACCCTGACCCTGACCTGACGTGCAACCTTGTCCCAGACCTGCTGTTTTCAACTCTCTCTCTCTACCGCACCTGCTGTCTCGAACTCTGAATGCTCAGCTATGAAGAGCCAACTGACAATTACTCCTGAGGTGCTGACCTGTTGCACCCTCTACAATCACTGTGATTATTATTATTTGACCCTGCTGGTCATCTATGAACATTTGAACATCTTGGCCATGTTCTGTTATAATCTCCACCATCCAGAAGAGGACTGGCCACCCCTCAGAGCCTGGTTCCTCCCATGGTTTCTTCCTAGGTTCCTGCCTTTCTAGGGAGTTTTTCCTAGCCACCGTGCTTCTACACCTGCATTGCTTGCTGTTTGGGGTTTTAGGCTGGGTTTCTGTACAGCACTTTGTGACATCGGCTGATGTAAAAAGGGCTTTAAGAATACATTTAATTGAAATAGACAGCATGGTAATTCATTCAAAACAACCATTACATTTTAAAGAGACAGAACGGTAATTAATCAAAACCATTTGTTTTCCCTTCTCAATGTTACCAAGAGAATCGGTCATTAATCCCTGACCTAATGCTGCTGCTCCATCCGAGACTTAGATACCTGAGTAACCAAAGGATATGCTTGACATTGGGCTGAGATAGATTCCACTCCCATAGATGGCGCCATGGAGCTGCAGACAGAGAGATACAATAATCAAAATATTAGAGGCCTTTAAAGTGGGAACCGACAGCATCTTAGCAACTATAAATCTTATTAAAATCTATTAAAAAATACACCCAGGAAGAATATGATGCCTTTTTATTTTTTTATTCTGAAAAGCGATCACTAGTGATTTTCATACGATCATAGAATGTTTGGAAATGACATAGAGTAATGCATTTGTGAGAATTCTATATAGCATTATAGAATGGGAAAGCGGCATGGGGTTTGGACAATTAATAGACAGTGCAGGAAATCAAACTTAATTTAAAACATGTCAGTCATGTCCGGGACCAGACACAGACCGCTGCGCCATAGCCAATCAGAGCTACAGTAGGCCTATATGCAAATAAGCCATTTTCCACACGGACCTGCCATCATTCACTTTGAACTGGACTGTGTGTTTACAGGAAGTAGGACCTGCCATCATTCACTTTGAACTGGACTGTGTGTTTACAGGAAGTAGGGCCTGTCATCATTCACTTTGAACTGGACTGTGTGTTTACAGGAAGTAGGGCCTGTCATCATTCACTTTGAACTGGACTGTGTGTTTACAGGAAGTAGGACCTGCCATCATTCACTTTGAACTGGACTGTGTGTTTACAGGAAGTAGGACCTGCCATCATTCACTTTGAACTGGACTGTGTGTTTACAGGAAGTAGGACCTGCCATCATTCACTTTGAACTGGACTGTGTGTTTACAGGAAGTAGGGCCTGTCATCATTCACTATGAACTGGACTGTGTGTTTACAGGAAGTAGCAACAGCGTGACTTTAGATCATTAGAACACATTCACCAAAATACACCAGAATGAATTTCTGCAAATATGTAAATACCACGGGAGTCGTCTTACATTTGGGAACTTGACAGTCCTATTGATCAAACGACCATGAGCAGGTATGCTTTCTCTAGATACATAAATAGATAAGCTAGTCTATTAGCCACGTTATAACTGACTTGAGGTCATTTCCTTTTGCATGTTTGACATAAGTTACATTTGTCCGTTTTTATCCCAAAATATCGAGCGCTTGAAACTGAAATAGTGCATCGCGAACGGCTGGAGGCAGCAAACAATGTTTACCAGCTGTTATTTACAACCTGAAAGCAATATTTGTTGGACTAGCAAGACATGTATTGGTGAATTAGCTATATGAATCACGTGTTGAACTGCATTCATCTATTCTGACAACAAAGCTGTTCTCTTCGTCACGGAACGTTGAGTCACGGAACGTTGAGTCACGGAACGTTGAGTCACGGAACGTTGAGTCACGGAACGTTGAGTCACACGGAACCTATTTTTAAAACCTCTTATAAAGCTGTTTTTTCGTGGCACAAACTCGGGATTTGATATTTTTCAATGATATTATTATGATTGTCTGTTTTGTTTCGTATCTGCAAAAATGCTGTCAGTTCTACTTTATCATGCAATATGCAATGTACTGTATATTAAAATATGTATGGTAACTGTGGATTACATTTACATTTAAGTCATTTAGCAGACGCTCTTATCCATAGTGACTTACAAATTGGTGCATTCACCTTATGATATCCAGTGGAACAGCCACTTTACAACAGTGCATCTAAATCTTTTAAGGGGGGGGGGGGGGATCAGAAGGATTACTTTATCCTATCCTAGGTATTCCTTAAAGAGGTGTATCCTAGGTTTTCCTTAAAGAGGATTGCAAGCAAATAGGTGTTAGGTGGATAAGCACAGTGTATCCTTGAACGGTTATGGGTTACATTTCCTCAGTCCCACACCACAGTTTAGCAAACAAACTAGTCACAGGGCCAGGCATTTCAAATCACAGTTTGTGCCTTTAAAGGGTTGATAAACACAGTGTATACAGAACCTCCTCCGATGTTTTATTTTTTACCTGAAGTCTTGTGTTGGATGCAACCACCAAACCGTTCCTCAAAATGGAGTGCCAATTCTCTATGTGAGAACCACTGAGGAGAGAATTAAAATATATGAAATATATGAAATATATTAAAATATATTATAAAGGTGTCGCTCAAATCCTCCAAAGCATTATAACTGCATCATAATGCATTATACATACACGCTTTATGTAAAGTGTTACCTAATTCTTCCACAAAAAAGAGCAAAGTCACCTCTGAAAACATATCCTGAAAATATATTCTGAAAATATATCCTGAAAACATATTCTGAAAACAAAACAGTTGTCAGTGTAAGATTACAAGAGTAAAACACATTGTGTTGCGTTCACGAGTGTGGGGCTGATGTGTAAGCTAGCTACTGGTAGATGTGAGAAAACGGTCCTACTGGAAAGCAAAGGTACTTCCAAAGAGGTTTTTGGCAGCTCGGAAGTTGGACTCTTTGGCAGGAGGACTGCTGAGTAGAAGGAACTGGTGCGGGCTATGCATGAACTTCAGTTGCTGCAGTCGTGACAGAGAGACACAAAGAGACTTATCACTTACAGGATGCATCCTAAATGACACCCTATTCCCTCTATCAAAAGTAGTGCACTACATAGGGAATAGGGTGCCATATAAAGTAGTGCACTACATAGGGAATAGGGTGCCATATAAAGTAGTGCACTACATAGGGAATAGGGTGCCATATAAAGTAGTGCACTACATAGGGAATAGGGTGCCATATAAAGTAGTGCACTACATAGGGAATAGGGTGCCATATAAAGTAGTGCACTACATAGGGAATAGGGTGCCATATAAAGTAGTGCACTACATAGGGAATAGGGTGCCATTTAGGATGTCAAATATGCTGTTGGGCAATTGTATTATATTAAAATAATAGAATTTCCCAATTTACATGAGCATAAAAAATAGCTCTGTTTTTTAAATTTATTGACAGAATTTTATAACAATTTGCAGAGTACGGTATAAAATATATAATTCAAAAACTGAGCTATACTGTATGCTCAAGTAAATTGGGAAATTATATATTTTTAAACTAATGCAATTGCCCACCGCCATATTTTTCAGTAGGTATGGGGTTCTTTTCTGCTCGTGCATTCTCATTTCGACATCCAACCCCCCCCCCCCCCCCCCCCCCCCCCCCCCCCCCTACTGGTGTGCCTGGACAAAGAGCTCTATTGTCACGTCATCCTACAAATGTAAAAACACTTGGAGTTTACCAGATGACGTGACAATAGAGCTCTTTGTCCAGGTACACCAGTGGTGGGGGGGGGGGGTTGTTTGAATGTCGAAATGAGAATGCACGAGTAGAAAAGAACCCCACACCTACTGAAAAATATGGCGGAGGATTTTTGATGTTATGGGATATTTTGCTTCCACTGGTCCCGGGTTCTTGTTAAGGTCAAGGGGATCATGAACTATACCCATTACCAGGACATTTTACACAAAAAAAACCTGGTTACCCATGCCATGAGGGTGAAACTTGGCCGCAAGTACATTTTCCAGCAAGACAATCAACCAAGCACACTTCAAAATCCACAAATAAATTGTTAATTGGTCACAAAAAATCTACATTTTGCAACGGTCATCTCAAGTCTCCGGGACTTAAACCGCATTTGGAACACTGTGGTTTGAATTGAAGAGGCTCAGTCCATCAGAACAGATGAAGGATATCAACGATCTGGAATCAGATTCTGTTATAGAGGAACGGGTCTAAGATCCCTCCCAATGTGTTCTGGAATCAGATTCTGTTATAGAGGAACGGGTCTAAGATCCCTCCCAATGTGTTCTAGAATCAGATTCTGTTATAGAGGAACGGGTCTAAGATCCCTCCCAATGTGTTCTGGAATCAGATTCTGTTATAGAGGAACGGCTCTAAGATCCCTCCCAATGTGTTCTGGAATCAGATTCTGTTATAGAGGAACGGGTCTAAGATCCCTCCCAATGTGTTCTGGAATCAGATTCTGTATAGAGGAACGGGTCTAAGATCCCTCCCAATGTGTTCTGGAATCAGATTCTGTTATAGAGGAACGGGTCTAAGATCCCTCCCAATGTGTTCTGGAATCAGATTCTGTTATAGAGGAACGGCTCTAAGATCCCTCCCAATGTGTTCTGGAATCAGATTCTGTTATAGAGGAACAGGTCTAAGATCCCTCCCAATGTGTTCTGGAATCAGATTCTGTTATAGAGGAACGGGTCTAAGATCCCTCCCAATGTGTTCTGGAATCAGATTCTGTTATAGAGGAACGGCTCTAAGATCCCTCACAATGTGTTCTGGAATCAGATTCTGTTATAGAGGAACGGGTCTAAGATCCCTCCCAATGTGTTCTGGAATCAGATTCTGTTATAGAGGAACGGGTCTAAGATCCCTCCCAATGTGTTCTAGAATCAGATTCTGTTATAGAGGAACGGGTCTAAGATCCCTCCCAATGTGTTCTGGAATCAGATTCTGTTATAGAGGAACGGGTCTAAGATCCCTCCCAATGTGTTCTGGAATCAGATTCTGTTATAGAGGAACGGCTCTAAGATCCCTCACAATGTGTTCTGGAATCAGATTCTGTTATAGAGGAACGGGTCTAAGATCCCTCCCAATGTGTTCTGGAATCTCATACTTTTGTTGTTGTTGTAGAAAAAGGCCCGGTGTCTTTATCCTCGCAAGGTGAGTTATTGAAAACAGTCATTTTTTGACACCTATCTTTTTGAGAGAAATAAATAATAATAAAAATGACTTCTTAAACAAAATCTCTTTCTCTGAGCAATTGTATTAGTATAAAATAATATTATATCCCATTTTGTTTTGAGCGTACAATATAGCTCAGTATTTGAATTCAGCCAGACTTAATCACCATAAATGTAGAGATATCACATCATGTCTAGGGAGATAAAGGTTAAACCAGACTTAATCATCATAAATGTAGAGATATCATCACCGGGATTGTTTTTAAAAATCTGTATAACGTCCTGTTCAACCCTCTACATAACTGAAACACCTTTTCATATGGATTGAATTATTCAGTAATTAGACCATAATGCCAGTAAAATGCCAGTAAAATGAAGAATGTGGTATCAAACCAATATTCAGTTCTAGTATTTATCTCATCTTCTCTTAAAAGGTCAAACGACGCAATTTCAATTTCATTTAAAAACTCTTAATTGCCCCTGAGGTGTATTGAACAGAATATAAAACTCACTCTGGTAACTGGAAGTTTGACGATGTGTGATCTGTTACTGGATATTACCCTGTATGGGGGGGGGGAATAAGAAAAATGGTTATAGTCTTAACACTTTGTAATATAACACTTCCAGCAACGTGAATTTTGTTGTATATTTCTGTAAGTGTTAAAATCATACAGTTTCTGTGGGTGGTGAAATCAGATTTATTTATTTATTATTTTTATTTTTTTATCCCATTTTCTCCCCAATTTTCGTGGTATCCAATCGCTAGTAGTTACTATCTTGTCTCATCGCTACAACTCCCGTACGGGCTCGGGAGAGACGAAGGTCGAAAGCCATGCGTCCCCCGAAGCACAACCCAACCAAGCCGCACTGCTTCTTAACACAGCGCGCCTCCAACCCGGAAGCCAGCCGCACCAATGTGTCGGAGGAAACACCGTGCACCCGCCCCCCTCGGTTAGCGCGCACTGCACCCGGCCCGCCACAGGAGTCGCTGGAGCGCGATGAGACAAGGATATCCCTACCGGCCAAACCCTCCCTAACCCGGACGACGCTATGCCAATTGTGCGTCGCCCCACGGACCTCCCGGTCGCGGCCGGCTGCGACAGAGCCTGGGCGCGAACCCAGAGACTCTGGTGGCGCAGACACCCTAGACCACTGCGCCACCCGGGAGGCCCCAAATCAGAAATATTTTAAGAAATGAAGAGATGGGGGAAACTCCATTGGATACGTATTACCACCCATTGTGTACACGGCCATACGTTGTTTAATGGGCCGTGTGGTGCATTCTGGGCCGCGTGGTGCATTGTGGGCCGCGTGGTGCATTCTGTGCTCGTGCCCTGACTTTTAGAAGGGGATTGCGTGGCCATTAGCTTAGCAACCGCGTGACGCAGCATGACAACGTGAACGCGATTGGTCCACAGTCTTCTGGTCAGGGAATAATACATTCCTCCATTCATTGACCATCGATATTCCCATCTCCTCATGTGTTAAAGTATTTCTGGTAAAAATGTATCCGTCTACATGATGTTCGTCTGTGTACTTTCAATACGACAGCCAGTGTTTCTGACCGCTCTGCAATAAGGCCTGGAATGATAATGTCACAATGGTAGAAAATATAAGAACAATGGTACACAATGGTAGAAAATATAAGAACAATGGTACACAATGGTAGAAAATATAAGAACAATGGTACACAATGGTAGAAAATATAAGAACAATGGTACACAATGGTAGAAAATATAAGAACACTGGTACACAATGGTAGAAAATATAAGAACAATGGTACACAATGGTAGAAAATATAAGAACAATGGTACACAATGGTAGAAAATGGTAAGTCAGGAGTCAGGATGGGGTTGGATGGACGTGAGGCTTACCGTCACTTTTTACTGATTGTGGCGACTGAATTGAAGGCTGTGTTTTTGGTTTAGGTGGAGAGAATGAAGGAAGGGTTTCCTTCCATTGCAGTAAGGTGATTCTTACCATTGCAGTAAGGAGATTCTTACCATTGCAGTAAGGAGATTCTTACCATTGCAGTAAGGGGATTCTTACCATTGCAGTAAGGGGTTTCTTACCATTGCAGTAAGGCGATTCTTACCATTGCAGTAAGGATTTTCTTACCATTGCAGTAAGGAGATTCTTACCATTGCAGTAAGGAGATTCTTACCATTTCAGTAAGGAGATTCTTACCATTGCAGTAAGTGGTTTCTTACCATTGCAGTAAGGGGATTCTTACCATTGCAGTAAGTGGTTTCTTACCATTGCAGTAAGGAGATTCTTACCATTGCAGTAAGGAGATTCTTACCATTGCAGTAAGGAGATTCTTACCATTTCAGTAAGGAGATTCTTACCATTGCAGTAAGTGGTTTCTTACCATTGCAGTAAGGGGATTCTTACCATTGCAGTAAGTGGTTTCTTACCATTGCAGTAAGGAGATTCTTACCATTGCAGTAAGTGGTTTCTTACCATTGCAGTAAGGAGATTCTTACCATTGCAGTAAGGAGATTCTTACCATTGCAGTAAGGGGTTTCTTACCATTGCAGTAAGTGGTTTCTTACCATTGCAGTAAGGAGATTCTTACCATTGCAGTAAGGAGATTCTTACCATTGCAGTAAGTGGTTTCTTACCATTGCAGTAAGGGGTGAGCTAAAGGATCATGCTTGTCCATCTGCCTCTTGACCTCAAGGTAAGGTGCCTGTAGAGAAACAATAATCTTCTAACTAGGGTTATTTAACTCTGCTGGTTTAAGAACACACAGCTACAGAGGATGCATGGACGGGGATGAGAGCCAGGGTGAATTATGCATGTGTGTGTGTGTGTGTGTGTGTGTGTGTGTGTGTGTGTGTGTGTGTGTGTGTGTGTGTGTGTGTGTGTGTGTGTGTGTGTGTGTGTGTGTGTGTGTGTGTGTGTGTGTGTGTGTGTGTGTGTGTGTGTGCGCATGTGTGTATGCGTGTGTGTATGCGTGTGTGTGTGTGTGTATGCATGTGTGTGTGTGTGCGTGTGTGTTTGTGTGTGTATGTGTGTTTGTGTGTGCGTGTTTATGAATACGTGTGTGTTGTAGATGTTGAACATTGTAAAATAACATTATAAGTTGACATTGCCAAAAGGCTCTATAATGCTATATAAGATGGAGTCATGCCATAAGGTGACATTGCCCTGTACAGTAAATGTGAAGTCTCCATACAGTAACCTGGGACATTTCTCTGATAGAGGTGAGACTGGTTAGAGTTAGTTACCTGGGACATTTCTCTGATAGAGGTGAGACTGGTTAGAGTTAGTTACCTGGGACATTTATCTGATAGAGGTGAGACTGGTTAGGGTTAGTTACCTGGGACATTTATCTGATAGAGGTGAGACTGGTTAGAGTTAGTTACCTGGGACATTTATCTGATAGAGGTGAGACTGGTTAGAGTTAGTTACCTGGGACATTTCTCTGATAGAGGTGAGACTGGTTAGAGTTAGTTACCTGGGACATTTCTCTGATAGAGGTGAGGCTGGTTAGAGTTAGTTACCTGGGACATTTATCTGATAGAGGTGAGACTGGTTAGAGTTAGTTACCTGGGACATTTATCTGATAGAGGTGAGACTGGTTAGAGTTAGTTACCTGGGACATTTATCTGATAGAGGTGAGACTGTCAAGGGTTAGTTACCTGGGACATTTATCTGATAGAGGTGAGACTGTCAAGGGGTTAGTTACCTAGGACATTTATCTGATAGAGGTGAGACTGTCAAGGGTTAGTTACCTGGGACATTTATCTGATAGAGGTGAGACTGTCAAGGGTTAGTTACCTGGGACATTTCTCTGATAGAGGTGAGACTGGTTAGAGTTAGTTACCTGGGACATTTCTCTGATAGAGGTAAGACTGTCAGGGGTTAGTTACCTGGGACATTTCTCTGATAGAGGTGAGACTGGTTAGAGTTAGTTACCTGGGACATTTATCTGATAGAGGTAAGACTGTCAGGGGTTAGTTACCTGGGACATTTATCTGATAGAGGTGAGGCTGGTTAGGGTTAGTTACCTGGGACATTTATCTGATAGAGGTAAGGCTGGTTAGAGTTAGTTACCTGGGACATTTCTCTGATAGAGGTGAGACTGTCAAGGGTTAGTTACCTGGGACATTTCTCTGATAGAGGTGAGACTGTCAAGGGTTAGTTACCTGGGACATTTCTCTGATAGAGGTAAGACTGGTTAGAGTTAGTTACCTGGGACATTTCTCTGATAGAGGTGAGACTGGTTAGGGTTAGTTACCTGGGACATTTCTCTGATAGAGGTGAGACTAGTTAGGGTTTAGTTACCTGGGACATTTCTCTGATAGAGGTAAGGCTGGTTAGGGTTAGTTACCTGGGACATTTCTCTGATAGAGGTGAGACTAGTTAGGGTTTAGTTACCTGGGAC
>NC_074668.1:5361592-5381592 GCF_029448725.1 Salvelinus fontinalis | reverse complement strand
TGTCACCCATCTTCCCCATTATCCCCTGTGTACTTATACCTGTGTTTTCTGTTTGTCTGTTGCCAGTTCGTCTTGTTTCGTCAAGCTTACCAGCGTTTGTCCTGTCAGCTCCTGTCTTTTCCTAGCCTCTCTTTTTCTCACCCTCCTGGTTTGTGACCCTTACCTGTCCTGACCCTGAACCCGCCCACCTGACCACTCTGCCTGACCTGACCCTGAGCCTGCCTGCCATCCTGTACCTTTCCCCTATCTGGATTTCTGACCTCTGCCTGACCTGACCCTGAGCCTGCCTGCCATCCTGTACCTTTCCCCTATCTTGATTTCCAACCTCTGCCTGACCTGACCCTGAGCCTGCCTGCCATCCTGTACCTTTCCCCTATCTTGATTTCCAACCTCTGCCTGACCTGACCCTGAGCCTGCCTGCCATCCTGTACCTTTCCCCTATCTTGATTTCCAACCTCTGCCTGACCTGACCCTGAGCCTGCCTGCCATCCTGTACCTTTCCCCTATCTTGATTTCCAACCTCTGCCTGACCTGACCCTGAGTCTGCCTACCGTCCTGTACCTTTGTCTCTGTTGCTGTAATAAACATTGTTACTTTAACACGGTCTGCATCTGGGTCTTACCTTGATACCTGACAATATTATTAGGATTCAGGACAGTGACCTATAGTCGTATCATTAGGATTCAGGACAGTGATCTATAGTCGTTTCATTAGGACTCAGGACAGTGATCTATAGTCGTATCATTAGGGACTCAGGACAGTGATCTATAGTTGTATCATTAGGACTCAGGACAGTGATCTATAGTCGTATCATTAGTACTCAGGACAGTGATCTATAGTCGTATCATTAGTACTCAGGACAGTGATCTATAGTCGTATCATTAGGACTCAGGACAGTGATCTATAGTCGTATCATTAGGACTCAGGACAGTGATCTATCGTCGTATCATTAGGACTCAGGACAGTGATCTATAGTCGTATCATTAGTACTCAGGACAGTGATCTATAGTTGTATCATTAGTACTCAGGACAGTGATCTATAGTCGTATCATTAGTACTCAGGACAGTGATCTATAGTCGTATCATTAGGACTCAGGACAGTGATCTATAGTCGTATCATTAGTACTCAGGACAGTGATCTATAGTCGTATCATTAGTACTCAGGACAGTGATCTATAGTCGTATCATTAGTACTCAGGACAGTGATCTATAGTCGTATCATTAGGACTCAGGACAGTGATCTATAGTCGTATCATTAGGACTCAGGACAGTGATCTATAGTCGTATCATTAGGACTCAGGACAGTGATCTATAGTCGTTTCATTAGGACTCAGGACAGTGATCTATAGTCGTATCATTAGGACTCAGGACAGTGATCTATAGTCGTTTCATTAGGACTCAGGACAGTGATCTATAGTCGTATCATTAGTACTTAGGACAGTGATCTATAGTCGTATCATTAGGACTCAGGACAGTGATCTATAGTCGTATCATTAGGACTCAGGACAGTGATCTATAGTCGTATCATTAGGACTCAGGACAGTGATCTATAGTCGTATCATTAGTACTCAGGACAGTGATCTATAGTCGTATCATTAGTACTCAGGACAGTGATCTATAGTCGTGTCATTAGGACTCAGGACAGTGATCTATAGTCGTATCATTAGTACTCAGGACAGTGATCTATAGTCGTATCATTAGGACTCAGGACAGTGATCTATAGTTGTATCATTAGTACTCAGGACAGTGATCTATAGTCGTATCATTAGGACTCAGGACAGTGATCTATAGTCGTATCATTAGGACTCAGGACAGTGATCTATAGTCGTTTCATTAGGACTCAGGACAGTGATCTATAGTCGTATCATTAGTACTCAGGACAGTGATCTATAGTCGTATCATTAGGACTCAGGACAGTGATCTATAGTCGTATCATTAGGACTCAGGACAGTGATCTATAGTCGTTTCATTAGTACTCAGGACAGTGATCTATAGTCGTATCATTAGTACTCAGGACAGTGATCTATAGTCGTATCATTAGTACTCAGGACAGTGATCTATAGTCGTTTCATTAGGACTCAGGACAGTGATCTATAGTCGTATCATTAGGACTCAGGACAGTGATCTATAGTCGTATCATTAGGACTCAGGACAGTGATCTATAGTCGTATCATTAGGACTCAGGACAGTGATCTATAGTCGTATCATTAGGACTCAGGACAGTGATCTATAGTCGTTTCATTAGGACTCAGGACAGTGATCTATAGTCGTATCATTAGGACTCAGGACAGTGAACTATAGTCGTTTCATTAGGACTCAGGACAGTGATCTATAGTCGTATCATTAGTACCCAGGACAGTGATCTATAGTTGTATCATTAGGACTCAGGACAGTGATCTATAGTCGTATCATTAGGATTCAGGACAGTGATCTATAGTCGTTTCATTAGTACTCAGGACAGTGATCTATAGTTGTATCATTAGGACTCAGGACAGTGATCTATAGTCGTATCATTAGTACTCAGGACAGTGATCTATAGTCGTTTCATTAGGACTCAGGACAGTGATCTATAGTCGTATCATTAGGACTCAGGACAGTGATCTATAGTCGTATCATTAGTACTCAGGACAGTGATCTATAGTCGTTTCATTAGGACTCAGGACAGTGATCTATAGTCGTATCATTAGTACTCAGGACAGTGATCTATAGTCGTATCATTAGGACTCAGGACAGTGATCTATAGTCGTATCATTAGGACTCAGGACAGTGATCTATAGTCGTATCATTAGGACTCAGGACAGTGATCTATAGTCGTATCATTAGGACTCAGGACAGTGATCTATAGTCGTATCATTAGTACTCAGGACAGTGATCTATAGTCGTTTCATTAGGACTCAGGACAGTGATCTATAGTCGTATCATTAGGACTCAGGACAGTGATCTATAGTCGTATCATTAGGACTCAGGACAGTGATCTATAGTCGTATCATTAGTACTCAGGACAGTGATCTATAGTCGTTTCATTAGGACTCAGGACAGTGATCTATAGTCGTATCATTAGGACTCAGGACAGTGATCTATAGTCGTTTCATTAGGACTCAGGACAGTGATCTATAGTCGTATCATTAGGACTCAGGACAGTGATCTATAGTCGTTTCATTAGGACTCAGGACAGTGATCTATAGTCGTATCATTAGGACTCAGGACAGTGATCTATAGTCGTATCATTAGGACTCAGGACAGTGATCTATAGTCGTATCATTAGGACTCAGGACAGTGATCTATAGTCGTATCATTAGGACTCAGGACAGTGATCTATAGTCGTATCATTAGGACTCAGGACAGTGATCTATAGTCGTATCATTAGGACTCAGGACAGTGATCTATAGTCGTATCATTAGGACTCAGGACAGTGATCTATAGTCGTATCATTAGGACTCAGGACAGTGATCTATAGTCGTATCATTAGGACTCAGGACAGTGATCTATAGTCGTATCATTAGGACTCAGGACAGTGACCTATAGTCGTTTCATTAGTACTCAGGACAGTGATCTATAGTCGTTTCATTAGGACTCAGGACAGTGATCCACAGTGATTCTCCTAAAGCCTAGGGCCAAAACAGTTTACTGTCTGGTACGTCTAGGGCCAAAACAGTCTACTGTCTGGTACGACTAGGGCCAAAACAGTCTACTGTCTGGTACGTCTAGGGCCAAAACAGTCTACTGTCTGGTACGCCTAGGACCAAAACAGTCTACTGTCTGGTACGTCTAGGGCCAAAACAGTCTACTGTCTGGTACGTCTAGGGCCAAAAAAGTCTACTGTCTGGTACGTCTAGGGCCAAAACAGTCTACTGTCTGGTACGTCTAGGGCCAAAACAGTCTACTGTCTGGTACGTCTAGGGCCAAAACAGTCTACTGTCTGGTACGTCTAGGGCCAAAACAGTCTACTGTCTAGTACGTCTAGGGCCAAAAAAGTCTACTGTCTGGTACGTCTAGGGCCAAAACAGTCTACTGTCTGGTACGACTAGGGCCAAAACAGTCTACTGTCTGGTACGTCTAGGGCCAAAACAGTCTACTGTCTGGTACGCCTAGGACCAAAACAGTCTACTGTCTGGTACGTCTAGGGCCAAAACAGTCTACTGTCTGGTACGTCTAGGGCCAAAACAGTCTACTGTCTGGTACGCCTAGGGCCAAAACAGTCTACTGTATGGTACGTCTAGGGCCAAAACAGTCTACTGTCTAGTACGTCTAGGGCCAAAAAAGTCTACTGTCTGGTACGTCTAGGGCCAAAACAGTCTACTGTCTGGTACGTCTAGGGCCAAAACAGTCTACTGTCTGGTACGTCTAGGGCCAAAACAGTCTACTGTCTGGTACGTCTAGGGCCAAAACAGTCTACTGTCTGGTACGTCTAGGGCCAAAACAGTCTACTGTCCGGTACGTCTAGGCCTACGTTCCGTAGACTGTTTAGCCCTAGGCATACCGTGCGTGCGTGCCGTGCGTGCCTGCGTCTGGCGTGTGTGCACCTATGTATGTATGTGTGTGTGTGTGCGCGAGCGTGGTTGAGTACTCACTCGGAGCATGGGTCCGTTCTGGAACACGTGTGGTTCGTCACACACCACACAGAACTCATTCAGGACCGGAGTTCTCTGTTCAGCATACTCCATGGTCTGAAGAGACAACACAGCAGAACACGTCATAGTGGATCAAACCTCCTGTTGAGAACACCTTATTATGGGGTTGGCTAAAGTAACATTTTTACCTGTCAGGTTTTCTATAAGGTGGCAATGTTTACCTGGACAAGGAAGCCTCTGTCTCTTATCGGAATGGACTTGGCCCCATTGTTTGGCTATAGATGAAGAGAGGGTTGTTTAGTAAGAAGCAGCTATGACAGATATGAGTCAAACACCTTTATTTATATTATATTTACTCTATTATGTTACTTGTCTAACTATTCATGTTTCTAATATGACAAATAACCATCAGCCAATCGTGAGAGGTCTACTGACCGGCGGTGGCGTGGCGAGCGAGGGGGCGAGGATCCCGATGAGCCCTGAGGTAAGAGAGAGCCGCCTCCCCTCGGACGGAGCAACAGAATCTTTGAAGATGTCCACTGCTTTGCCCATCTTGGTACTGCTGGAGTAGGACCTGCAGTAACATGGAGGCATTGATGAGGTACTAGGAGCTGCAGCTGCAGTACTGACCTCCCGGGTGGAGCAGTGGTAGCTGCGCCACCAGAGTCTCTGGGTTCGCGCCCAGGCTGGGCTGGGTTCGCGCCCAGGCTCTGTCGCAGCCGGCTGCAACCGGGAGGTCCGTGGGGCGACGCACAATTGGCATAGCTGCGTCCGGGTTAGGGAGGGTTTGGCCGGTAGGGATATCCTTGTCTCAGTATGTAAAAAAATGTTTAATAAAATGTATGCACTCTACTGTAAGTCGCTCTGGCTAAGAGCGTCTGCTAAATGACTAAAATGTAAATGTTAAAATGCAGTAACATGGAGGCATTGATGAGGTAGTAGGACCTGCAGTAACATGGAGGCATTGATGAGGTAGTAGGAGCTGTAGTAACATGGAGGCATTGATGAGGTAGTAGGAGCTGCAGTAACATGGAGGCATTGATGAGGTAGTAGGACCTGCAGTAACATGGAGGCATTGATGAGGCAGTAGGAGCTGCAGTAACATGGAGGCATTGATGAGGTAGTAGGAGCTGTAGTAACATGGAGGCATTGATGAGGTAGTAGGAGCTGCAGTAACATGGAGGCATTGATGAGGTAGTAGGACCTGCAGTAACATGGAGGCATTGATGAGGTAGTAGGAGCTGCAGTAACATGGAGGCATTGATGAGGTACTAGGAGCTGTGGTAACATGGAGGCATTGATGAGGTAGTAGGAGCTGCAGTAACATGGAGGCATTGATGAGGTACTAGGAGCTGTGGTAACATGGAGGCATTGATGAGGTACTAGGAGCTGCAGTAACATGGAGGCATTGATGAGGTACTAGGAGCTGCAGTAACATGGAGGCATTGATGAGGTAGTAGGAGCTGCAGTAACATGGATTTGGGAGATACCATTACCCTCTCTTTTTTTGTATTATCTTACCTGCTGAGGAGGTGGTGGTGGTGTTTCAGTCCATCTAATTCCTCCGTCCTGATAGAACCAGAGCACGACCTACTGAGCAGCCTGTGGTGCTTCAAACCTCCTCCAAGACTACCTCCTCCCCCACCAGCTTGCTCACAGCGGGGGTCGCCGGAGCACAAGCGGGGCAGGAGCTTGTGGGGAGTGGGACGGAGGTCCTCTGGTTTGACCAAAGCCGAGCAGGGCCTGCCCAGGATGCGGCGTGGTTTGAGGGGCAGGGGTCCGGGGCAGGTCCCTCCTCCGTGGTCCATACGGGGGTCTGTGCTAGACAGGGACTGTCCGAGGAGACGGTGGGCGGTCTTAGGTCCAGGGACCTCCGCCTCAACCTGCTGTTTGACGGTGCTGGAGCAGGTCTGGCCGAGGAGACGGTGGGATTTAGAGACGCCATCTTGTTCCGGCTTCAGATTCTTCTTGCTCTTGACACAGCCAGGAGGCGGGTAGCTGGGAGATCTGGGGAGAAAATGAAGATAACTTTATTGTCCAATGTGAGGCAGTAAAACCAGGCTAAATTCTGCCTAACCAATCAGAGAGCAAGGTGGCGCTAATACCATATCATACCTATCTGATCCTTTCAGACACAGTAAATGCCTATTTGGTAAGGGATAAGAAATGTCTGTAGTTTAATTATAGTGACAGACCGGTTTATATCAATCATTTCTGTTTAGGGTTGCAAAATGCAGGTAACTTTCCTGAAATTCAGAGGTTTCCAGAAATTCTGGTTGGAGGATTCAGTATTTCCTGGCTGGAGGATTCAGTATTTCCTGGTTGGAGAATTCAGTATTTCCTGGCTGGAGGATTCAGTATTTCCTGGTTGGAAAATTCAGTATTTCCTGTTTGGAGGATTCCATGTTTCCTGCTTATTCCCTCCTGATCCCGGGAATCTTCCAACCAGGATTTCTAGAACACCAGGGAATTGTGGGAAAGTTCCCTGCATTTTGCAACCCTACTTCTGTTAGACATCAAATGTCAGTGTTGTGAAAAGGGCAGTGCTGATGTTTCTCTGACCTGCGGAGGGTTGAGAAGATGTGGAGGGGAGATTTGACCTTCTTCTTGTTCTTGTTTTTGTTGTGAAGGGAGTTGAGCTTCTCTTCACTTTGGTGTTTCCACTGCTGGGTGACAAATGTCTGCATTATCCTGGAGAAAAACAAGGAACAAATGTCTGCATTATCCTGGAGAAAAACAAGGAACAAATGTCTGCATTATTTGTGTATTACATGTAACAAGTAATATGAGTCCTCTAGTGTTTAAAGCTACATCCTAGCACCACCAAACACTTACTTCTTCAACTGATGTCCCAGTCCAAACCGGTCCTTAGTCGACACCTGGAACACGTCCACCGTGGGGACTGGGAAACACAATACATATTTCATGACGTAAACATGAAGCAATCCAATGTCGCTGTGGTCTGGTTTAATATGTCTCTGCATGCAGACAGTCTAGTGGTCTGGTTTAATATGTCTCTGCATGCAGACAGTCCAGTGATATGGTTGTGTGTGTGTGTGTGTGTCTGGTACCTGGTCCATTCAGGTACTGTGTCAGAGAGCAGTGGAGACGCACGATCACCGGTTCCCTGCGGATCACGTCCCACGCCAGGGCTATTTCCTCCTGTGAAATCAAAACGGGATAACACGACGTAGCACACAATACTCAGGGACCCATTTTAGCTTGATCGCTTCTGTCGTAACGTGTCCTACCACTCCTGAAATTTAACTTCTACATTTCTAAACTAAGTATTCAAAGCATAAACAATCTCAGAAATGTTCTTTTCACTCCACCTGCTATGTCCTTTCTGTCAGACATTACAGACAGAGTATTTTACAGTGATACGCTACTACATTACTAGCAAATAAGATCAAATTTCACCAACCCATCTTCCTTTGCTTTAGGAGATGGAAAGGAAAGGCAATGAGGACGGCATGAATGGCATACTTACATCTAGGAAACTGACGTCGATGTGTAGATCAATGTCCACATCATCAATCGCACCGTATTCCCTGCACAATATAAAACATATGACCATATTACTGGATCCATACATCAGAACACGTTACTGGTTCCATACATCAGAACACGTTACTGGTTCCATACATCAGAACACGTTACTGGTTCCATACATCAGAACACGTTACTGGTTCCATACATCAGAACACGTTACTGGTTCCATACATCAGAACACATTACTGGTTCCATACATCAGAACACATTACTGGTTCCATACATCAGAACACGTTACTGGTTCCATACATCAGAACACATTACTGGTTCCATACATCAGAACACGTTACTGGTTCCATACATCAGAACACGTTACTGGTTCCATACATCAGAACACGTTACTGGTTCCATACATCAGAACACATTACTGGTTCCTTACATCAGAACACGTTACTGGTTCCATACATCAGAACACATAAAACATGTATCTCAATATGATCTCCTGAATAAACACCTGATTGAAGATGATGATACATGGAATCCATTTCAAGTCAGTCACATTAGAAACGGATTATCTCAATACCTCAATACCTCAACACCTCAATATCTCAAAATCAACATCTCAACACCTCAACATCTCAACACCTCAACATCTCAACACCTCAACATCAACACCTCAACATCAACACCTCAACACCTCAACATCTCAACACCTCAGTACCTCAACATCTCAACATCAACACCTCAACATCAACACCTCAACATCAACACCTCAACACATCAACACCTCAACATCAACACCTCAACATCTCAACACCTCAACATCAACACCTCAACATCAACACCTCAACATCAACACCTCAACATCAACACCTCAAAATCAACACCTCAAAATCAACACCTCAACATCAAAACCTCAACATCTCAACACCTCAGTACCTCAACATCTCAACATCAACACCTCAACATCAACACCTCAACATCAACACCTCAACATCTCAACATCAACACCTCACATCAACACCTCAACATCTCAACACCTCAACACCTCAACACCTCAAAATCAACACCTTAACATCAACACCTCAACATCAACACCTCAACATCTCAACATCAACATCTCAACACCTCAACATCAACACCTCAAAATCAACACCTCAACACCTCAACATCTCAACACCTCAACATCAACAACTCAACATCAACATCTCAACATCAACACCTCAACATGTCAACATCAACACCTCAATATCTCAACATCAACACCTCAACATCAACACCTCAACATCAACACCTCAACATCAACATCTCAACACCTCAACATCAACATCTCAACACCTCAACACCACCACCTCAACATCTCAACACCTCAACATCAACACCTCAACATCAACACCTCAACATCAACACCTCAACATCAACACCTCAACATCTCAACACCTCAACATCAACACCTCAACACCTCAACATCAACATCTCAACACCTCAACATCACCACCTCAACATCAACACCTCAACATCTCAACACCTCAACATCTCAACACCTCAACATCAACACCTCAAAATCAACACCTTAACATCAACACCTCAACATCAACACCTCAACATCTCAACATCAACATCTCAACACCTCAACATCAACACCTCAAAATCAACACCTCAACATCAACATCTCAACACCTCAACATCAACACCTCAACATCTCAACATCTCAACACCTCAACATCAACACCTCAACATCAACACCTCAACATCAACACCTCAACATCAACATCTCAACATCAACACCTCAACATCAACACCTCAACATCAACACCTCAACATCTCAACATCAACACCTCAACATCAACACCTCAACATCAACACCTCAACATCTCAACATAAACACCAACACCTCAACATCAACACCTCAACATATCAACATAAACACCTCAACACCTCAACATCAACATCTCAACATCAACACCTCAACATCAACATCTCAACATCAACACCGCAACATTAGCATGCCAATACCTCAACAGCAACACCTCAACATCAACACCTCAACACCTTAACATCTCAACACCTCAACATCAACATCAACACCTCAACATCAACACATCAACATCTCAACACCTCGACATCAATACCTCAACATCAACACCTCAACATCAACATCAACATCTCAACACCTCGACATCTCAATACCTCAACATCAACATTAACATCTCAATATCTCAACATCACCACCTCAACATCAACACCTCAACATCAACATCTCAACATCAACATCTCAACATCAACACCTAAATATCTCAACATCAACACCTCAACATCAACACCTCAACATCAACACCTCAACATCAACACCTCAACATCTCAACATCAACATCTCAACATCAACACCTCAACATCAACACCTCAACATCAACACCTCAACATCAACACCTCAACATCTCAACATCAACACCTCAACATCTCAACATCAACACCTCAACATCAACACCTCAACACCTCAACATCTCAACACCTCAACATCAACACCTCAAAATCAACACCTTAACATCAACACCTCAACATCAACACATTTACATTTACATTTAAGTCATTTAGCAGACGCTCTTATCCAGAGCGACTTACACCTCAACATCTCAACACCTCAACATCAACACCTCAAAATCAACACCTCAACATCAACATCTCAACACCTCAACATCAACACCTCAACATCTCAACATCTCAACACCTCAACATCAACACTTCAACATCAACACCTCAACACCTCAACATCAACACCCTACATCAACATCTCAACACCTCAACATCAACATCTCATCACCTCAACATCACCACCTCAACATCAACACCTCAACATCAACACCTCAACACCTCAACATCTCAACACCTCAACATCTCAACACCTCAACATCTCAACACCTCAACATCAACACCTCAACACCTCAACATCAACACCTCAACATCAACACCTCAACATCAACACCTCAACATCTCAACATCAACACCTCAACATCAACACCTCAACATCAACACCTCAACATCTCAACATCAACACCTCAACATAAACACCTCAACACCTCAACATCAACACCTCAACATCTCAACATCAACACCTCAACATCAACACCTCAACACCTCAACATCAACACCTTAACATCAACACCTCAACATCAACACCTCAACACCTCAACATCAACACCTCAACATCAACACCTCAACATCAACACCTCAACATCAACACCTCAACATCTCAACATCAACACCTCAACATCAACACCTCAACATCTCAACATCAACATCTCAACATCAACACCTCAACATCAACACCTCAACATCAACACCTCAACATCAACATCTCAACATCAACACCTCAACATCAACACCTCAACATCTCAACATCAACATCTCAACATCAACACCTCAACATCAACATCTCAACATGCCACAGCGATGTTGATTTAGTCTTTTCCAACTTGAAAACATCTTTGAAGTTGTATATAAGCGTTACAATGAACATCTACCCTTTACTACACTTTAATATATCTACCCTTTAATATATCTACCCTTTAATAGATCACTACCCTTTAATATATCACTACCCTTTAATGTATCACTACCCTTTAATATATCACTACCCTTTAATACACTGCTCAAAAAAATAAAGGGAACACTTAAACAACACAATGTAACTCCAAGTCAATCAAACTTCTGTGAAATCAAACTGTCCACTTAGGAAGCAACACTGATTGACAATAAATTTCACATGCTGTTGTGCAAATGGAATAGACAAAAGGTGGAAATTATAGGCAATTAGCAAGACACCCCCAAAAAAAGAGTGATTCTGCAGGTGGTGACCACAGACCACTTCTCAGTTCCTATGCTTCCTGGCTGATGTTTTGGTCACTTTTAAATGCTGGCGGTGCTCTCACTCTAGTGGTAGCATGAGACGGAGTCTACAACCCACACAAGTGGCTCAGGTAGTGCAGTTCATCCAGGATGGCACATCAATGCGAGCTGTGGCAAAAAGGTTTGCTGTGTCTGTCAGCGTAGTGTCCAGAGTATGGAGGCGCTACCAGGAGACAGGCCAGTACATCAGGAGACGTGGAGGAGGCCGTAGGAGGGCAACAACCCAGCAGCAGGACCGCTACCTCCGCCTTTGTGCAAGGAGGTGCACTGCCAGCGCCCTGCAAAATGACTTCCAGCAGGCCACAAATGTGCATGACCACAGACCACTTCTCAGTTCCTATGCAACAACCCAGCAGCAGGACCGCGACCTCCGCCGTTGTGCAAGGAGGATCAGGAGGAGCACTGCCAGAGCCCTGCAAAATGACCTCCAGCAGGCCACAAATGTGCATGTGTCTGCTCAAACAGTCAGAAACAGACTCCATGAGGGTGGTATGAGGGTCCGACGTCCACAGGTGGGGGTTGTGCTTACAGCCCAACACCGTGCAGGATGTTTGGCATTTGCCAGAGAACACCAAGATTGGCAAATTCGCCACTGGCGCCCTGTGCTCTTCACAGATGAAAGCAGGTTCACACTGAGCACATGAGCTCAGTGTATTTCACTACCCTTTAATATATCTACCCTTTAATATATCTACTCTTTAATATATCACTACCCTTTAATATAACACTACCCTTTAATATATCACTACCCTTTAAGATATATACCCTTTAATATCTCACTACCCTTTAATATATCACTACCCTTTAATATATCTACCCTTTAATATATCTACCCTTTAATATATCACTACCCTTTAATATATATACCCTTTAATATATCTACCCTTTAATATATCACTACCCTTTAAGATATATACCCTTTAATATATCACAACCCTTTAATATATCACTACCCTTTAAGATATATCACTACCCTTTAAGATATATACCCTTTAATATATCACTACCCTTTAATATATCTACCCTTTAATATATCACAACCCTTTAATATATATCACTACCCTTTAATATATCACTACCCTTTAATATATCACTACCCTTTAATATATCACTACCCTTTAAGATATATACCCTTTTATATATATCACTACCCTTTAATATATCACTACCCTTTAATATATCACTACCCTTTAAGATATATACCCTTTAATATATCACTACCCTTTAATATATCTACCCTTTAATATATCACTACCCTTTAATATATCTACCCTTTAATATATCACTACCCTTTAATATATCACTACCCTTTAATATATATCTACCCTTTAATATATCTACCCTTTAATATATCACTACCCTTTAATATATCTACCCTTTAATATATCTACCCTTTAATATATCACTACCCTTTAATATATCACTACCCTTTAATATATCTACCCTTTAATATATCTACCCTTTAATATATCACTACCCTTTAATATATCTACCCTTTAATATATCACTACCCTTTAATATATCTACCCTTTAATATATCTACCCTTTAATATATCTACCCTAATGCTGTACCACGCCCTTCTGGAGGACCTGCTCTCCCTGATGAGTCATCCAGCAGTAGGGCCTGCTATACACTACCATCCACACTGACACACACACACACACACACACACACTGACACACACACACACACACACACACACACACACACACACACACACACACACACACACACACACACACACACACTGACACAGACACACACACTCACACCACCATTCCTACTGACACCCCCCCACACACACACACACCAATTTGTGTTTGTTTACTATTCTTGTGGGGAATTCTGGTCCACACAAGAATAGTTAAAACACGTCCACTGACATTCACACATCACCATCCACACTGACCCACATGTGGGATATAACTTACAACAGTTACCAATTATTATTATTATAAAAAATATATATATTTAACCTTTTTTAACTAGGCAAGTCAGTTAAGAACAAATTCTTATTTTCAATGACGACCTAGGAACAGTGGGTTAACTGCCTTGTTCAGGGGACAGAACGACAGATTTTTAACCTTGTCAGCTCGGGGATCCGATCTAGCAACCTTTCAGTTACTGGCCCAACGGCTCTAACCATTTAGAGGTCATGAGAGATGTGTGTGTACAGTGGTTCCTAAGTGAAAAGTTTTGACTTTATGCCGCAGCACACTGAGATAGATTGTGGTATAGTGTGATACATTGTGTCAGCGTAAGGGAGTTGGAATGCTGATTCTGCTGTTGGGTTAGGTGTAAAAGCGTTGGTGCCCAGGCGCTAATGCGTCTCTCTCCTCACTGAATGAATGACGTCAATTGAAGAATGTTGCGATAGAAACCAGAAATAAAGTTATAATCGTGCACTTCACTTCACAATTTTATTTGAATGAACTGAACGATGAGGATGACGAAGAAGAGGGTTATTGCATGTAGAACAATAGTGGAAGAATTGCTCTTCCTCTGTCCCGCATACACACCCAGAAAAAAAAAGACACTCAGTTTTTTTGTTTCTACTTGGTCAGAAGAAGCTGTAACTAGACTGGACTAAAACTGGTGTTAACCTTAAAGTTTATATTCTAAGTGAAACAAAAATGTTCAGTAATATTCTTAAAATATATGTGTTGAACTGAATATACGCGAGTCGTGTCTGCAAAATGAACTGAACAAGTTGACGGTACAGCCATATAGCCTCGGGGCTACTAAACACGGATAAATAAAACTCAAAACGACAGCGTCAAATGAAGCAGACAACGTGGAGTGGGTTCTTTGCTGATGTGAAAAAGAAGCTGAACGAAAGAGAGTACAGGGACGAAAACCCCACAGGCCAGTCGTCTGCATTGGCCTCATTTATACCCCTTTGTAGATACGGAGGGGGAAAAAGGTTTCCCGTATTTTCAAGACCTGAACTATTGAAATGTTAGTTTTTTTTTATATATCACCTTTACTAGTGGAATGTTACTGAATAGAAAACAACCACAGATAGAATCATGTGGTGGTAGAGAGTCAGGCAGAATGGAGGGAATAGATAACAACAACAATAGAAAACAACAATAGATAACAACAACAATAGAAAACAACAATAGAAAGTCATGTGGTGGAAGAGAGTCAGGCAGAATGGAGGGAATAGATAACAACAACAATAGAAAACAACAACAATAGATAACAACAATAGAAAGTCATGTGGTGGAAGAGAGTCAGGCAGAATGGAGGGAATAGATAACAACAACAATAGAAAACAACAACAATAGAAAACAACAACAATAGAAAACAACAATAGAAAACAACAACAGAAAGAGTCATGTGGTGGAAGAGAGTCAGGCAGAATGGAGGGAATAGATAACAACAACAATAGAAAACAACAATAGAAAACAACAACAATAGAAAACAACAATAGAAAACAACAACAATAGAAAACAACAATAGAAAACAACAACAATAGATAACAACAATAGATAACAACAACAGAAAGAGTCATGTGGTGGAAGAGAGTCAGGCAGAATGGAGGGAAAGTGCACTGTACTGTAAGTACACTACAATGCTGTGGCTTGGCACTCTTACCTATTCATGCATACCTATTCATGCATACAAAGAAGCCATCCACATTTGATGGACCATCAGCAGGACAATAGACTATTGATGGGCTATCAGCAGGACAATATACCATTGATGGGCTATCAGCAGGACAATAGACTATTGATGGACTATCAGCAGGACAATAGACTATTGATGGGCTATCAGCAGGACACTAGACTAGTGATGGGCTATCAGCAGGACAATAGACTATTGGTGGGCTATCAGCAGGACAATAGACTATTGAGGGACTATCAGCAGGACAATAGACTATTGATTGGCTATCAGCAGGACAATAGACTATTGATGGACTATCAGCAGGACTCTTGATGGGCTATCAGCAGGACAATAGACTATTGATGGACTATCAGCAGGACAATAGACTATTGATGGGCTATCAGCAGGACAATAGACTATTGATGGGCTATCAGCAGGACAATAGACTATTGATGGGCTATCAGCAGGACAATAGACTATTGATGGGCTATCAGCAGGACACTAGACTAGTGATGGGCTATCAGCAGGACAATAGACTATTGAGGGACTATCAGCAGGACAATAGACTATTGATGGACTATCAGCAGGACTCTTGATGGGCTATCAGCAGGACAATAGACTATTGATGGACTATCAGCAGGACAATAGACTAGTGATGGGCTATCAGCAGGACAATAGACTATTGATGGGCTATCAGCAGGACAATAGACTAGTGATGGGCTATCAGCAGAACAATATACTATTGGTGGGCTATCAGCAGGACAATATACTATTGATGGACTATCAGCAGGACAATAGACTATTGATGGGCTATCAGCAGGACACTAGACTAGTGATGGGCTATCAGCAGGACAATAGACTATTGGTGGGCTATCAGCAGGACACTAGACTAGTGATGGACTATCAGCAGGACAATAGACTATTGGTGGGCTATCAGCAGGACAATAGACTATTGAGGGACTATCAGCAGGACAATAGACTATTGATTGGCTATCAGCAGGACAATAGACTATTGATGGACTATCAGCAGGACTCTTGATGGGCTATCAGCAGGACAATAGACTATTGATGGGCTATCAGCAGGACAATAGACTATTGATGGACTATCAGCAGGGCAATAGACTATTGATGGACTATCAGCAGGACAATAGACTATTGATGGGCTATCAGCAGGACAATAGACTATTGATGGGCTATCAGCAGGACAATAGACTATTGATGGGCTATCAGCAGGACAATAGACTATTGATGGGCTATCAGCAGGACACTAGACTAGTGATGGGCTATCAGCAGGACAATAGACTATTGATGGACTATCAGCAGGACAATAGACTATTGATGGGCTATCAGCAGGACAATAGACTATTGATGGGCTATCAGCAGGACAATAGACTATTGATGGGCTATCAGCAGGACAATAGACTATTGATGGACTATCAGCAGGACAATAGACTATTGATGGGCTATCAGCAGGACAATAGACTATTGATGGGCTATCAGCAGGACAATAGACTATTGATGGACTATCAGCAGGACAATAGACTATTGATGGACTATCAGCAGGACAATATACTATTGATGGACTATCAGCAGGACAATAGACTATTGATGGGCTATCAGCAGGACAATAGACTCTTGATGGACTATCAGCAGGACTCTTGATGGGCTATCAGCAGGACAATAGACTATTGATGGGCTATCAGCAGGACAATAGACTATTGATGGGCTATCAGCAGGACAATAGACTATTGATGGATTATCAGCAGGACAATAGACTATTGATGGACTATCAGCAGGACAATAGACTATTGATGGACTATCAGCAGGACAATATACTATTGATGGACTATCAGCAGGACAATATACTATTGATGGACTATCAGCAGGACAATAGACTATTGATGGACTATCAGCAGGACAATAGACTATTGATGGACTATCAGCAGGACAATAGACTATTGATGGACTATCAGCAGGACAATAGACTATTGATGGACTATCAGCAGGACAATATACTATTGATGGACTATCAGCAGGACAATAGACTATTGATGGGCTATCAGCAGGACAATATACTATTGATGGACTATCAGCAGGACAATATACTATTGATGGACTATCAGCAGGACAATATACTATTGATGGACTATCAGCAGGACAATATACTATTGATGGACTATCAGCAGGACAATAGACTCTTGACGGGCTATCAGCAGGACAATAGACTATTGATGGACTATCAGCAGGACAATAGACTCTTGACGGGCTATCAGCAAGACAAAAAAAAAACGACATGTTAATGTAAAAGAAATGTGAGATAATGTCGAGATGCTTTTTATAGTGGAGATCAAGTTTATAAATTGCCTGGCTGGGCTGACGAGACAGTCAGATGGAACAGAGTAAATAGCCATTTTAACCTCATAGATTTAGCTGGTGGTAAATAGTGGAATAGACACGGGCTGGAATGTGCTTTTAACCGATCAGCATTCAGGATTAGACCCAACCGTTGTATAATTTATAAACCGCGTATCCGTAATTTGTTTCTACGTATCTAGCGATAGCAAATCAACCTTACAAGAGGTGATGATTTATAGTGCCTTCAGCAAATATGAATTCCCCTTGACATTTACCATGTGGGTGTGTTGCAGCCTGAATTTATAATGGCTTACATTGAGATGTGTTGTCACTGGCCTACACACACACACAACACCCCATCATTTCAAAGTGGAATTATGTTTTTCGAAAATTTGTACAAATTTATTTAAAAATGAAAAGTTGAAATGTCTTGAGTCAATAAGTATTCCACCCCTTTCTTATGTCAAGCCTCAATATGTTCAGGAGTAAAAATGTGCTTAACAAGTCACATAATAATTTGCATGGACTAATAATAGTGTTTAACATGTTTTTTTAATGACTACCTCATCTCTGTACCCCACACATACAATTATCTGTAAGGTTCCTCAGTCAAGCAGTGAATTTCAAACACAGATTCAACCACAAAGACCAGGGAGGTTTTCCAATGCCTCGAAAAGAAGGGCACCTATTGATAGATGGGTGACATTTAAAAAAAGCAGTGATTGAATATCCCTTTGAGCATGGTGAAGTTATTAATTATACTTTGGATGGTGTATCAATACACCCAGTCACTACAAAGATACAGGCGTTCTTATTCCTAACTCAGTTGCCGGAGAGGAAGGAAACCGCTCAGGGATTTCACCATGAGGCCAATGGTGACTTTTTATAGCAGGTAAAGAGTTTAATGGCTGTGATCGGAGAAAACTGAAGATGGATCAACAACATTGTAGTTACTCCACAATACTAACCTAAATGACAGAGTGAAAAGAAGGAAGCCTGTACAGAATACAAATATACCAAAACATACATCCTGTTTGCAACAAGGTACTAAAGTAATACGACAAAAAATGTGGCAAAGCAATTCACTTTTTGTTCTGACTACAGTGTTTAATTTGGGGCAAACACAACACATTCCTGAGTACCACTCTTCATATTTTCAAGCATAGCGGTGGCTGCATCATGTTATGGGTATGCGTGTAATCGTTAAGGACCAGGGAGTTTTGCAAAAAATAAAATAGAATGGAATGGCGCTAAGCCCAGGCAACATCCTATAGGAAAACCTGGTTCAGTCTGCTTTCCATCAGACACTGGGACATGAAGCACAGGCCACATCCTAGAGGAAAATCTGGTTCAGTCTGCTTTCCACCAGACACTGGGACATGAAGGACAGGCAACATCCTAGAGGAGAACATGGTTCAGTCTGCTTTCCACCAGACACTGGGAGGTGAAGCACAGGCAATATCCTAGAGGAAAACCTGGTTCAGTCTGCTTTCCACCAGACACTGGGACATGAAGCACAGGCAACATCCTAGAGGAAAACCTGGTTCAGTCTGCTTTCCACCAGACACTGGGAGATGAAGAACAGGCAACATCCTAGAGGAAAACCTGGTTCAGTCTGCTTTCCACCAGACACTGGGACATGAAGCCCAGGCAACATCCTAGAGGAAAACCTGGTTCAGTCTGCTTTCCACCAGACACTGGGAGATGAAGAACAGGCAACATCCTAGAGGAAAACCTGGTTCAGTCTGCTTTCCACCAGACACTGGGACATGAAGCCCAGGCAACATCCTAGAGGAGAACATGGTTCAGTCTGCTTTCCACCAGACACTGGGAGGTGAAGCACAGGCAATATCCTAGAGGAAAACCTGGTTCAGTCTGCTTTCCACCAGACACTGGGAGATGAAGAACAGGCAACATCCTAGAGGAAAACCTGGTTCAGTCTGCTTTCCACCAGACACTGGGAGATGAAGAACAGGCAACATCCTAGAGGAAAACCTGGTTCAGTCTGCTTTCCACCAGACACTGGGACATGAAGGACAGGCAACATCCTAGAGGAAAACCTGGTT
>NC_074668.1:5201592-5354092 GCF_029448725.1 Salvelinus fontinalis | reverse complement strand
CACCGACAACACCATCTACGAGAGAACAATGGGGAAGCATGGCTGTGGAGAGATTAATGACAACGACTGGCATCAATCTGCGTCACAAATAACCTGATGATTGGTGGTAGTTTGTTTCCTCACTAGAATATCCACAAGCTGACATGGTACTCTCCTAATGGAAGAGACGAGAACCAGATTGACCTGATGATCAACGGCAAGTGAAGAAGCTCGCTGAGAGACGTCAAGGTGTGAAGGGAGGCAGATGTTACCAGTGACCACCATCTTGTGACTGCCGACATCAAACTAAAGCCGAAACGTTCAAGACCACCGACAAAAGGAACAACAAGATTTGATGTTGGCATGCTGAGGGACAAAACCACCAAGAAACCTTCACAATGCAAGTTCACAACACGTATCAAGCCCTTTCAAACAACACAGAAGAAGACGACTGAGGGGAATATAGACAGGAAGTGGGGGAAAGTGGTTGAAGCGTACAGTGAAAGTGGCAAGAAAACCATCGGACACAGAAGAAGAAGGCAACGCAAATATTGAATCACCCCAGAAACATGGGAACTTATCCAGGAATGGATCACCCCAGAAACATGGGAAATTATCCAGGAATGGATTACCACAGAAACATGGGAAATTATCCAGGAATGGATCACCCCAGAAACATGGGAAATTGTCCAGGAATGGATCACCCCAGAAACATGGGAAATTATCCAGGAATGGATCACCCCAGAAACATGGGAAATTATCCAGGAATGGATCACCCCAGAAACATGGGAAAGTATCCATGAATGGATTACCCCAGAAATATGGGAAATGATAGAGGGATGGATCACCCCAGAAACATGGTAAATTATCCAGGAATGGATCACCCCAGAAACATGGGAAATGACCGAGGAATGGATCACCCCAGAAATATGGGAAATGACTGAGGAATGGATCACCCCAGAAACATGGGAAATTATCCAGGAATGGATCACCCCAGAAACATGGGAAATTATCCAGGAATGGATCACCCCAGAAATATGGGAAATGACAGAGGAATGGATTACCCCAGAAACATGGGAAATTATCCAGGAATGGATTACCCCAGAAGCATGGGAAATGATAGAGGGATGGATCACCCCAGAAACATGGGAAATTATCCAGGAATGGATCACCCAAGAAACATGGGAAATTATCCAGGAATCGATCACCCCAGAAACATGGGAAATTATCCATGGCTCTCTCCCCTTATCAATGCCTGTCACATGTAATCACTTCCCTGCACTCAACACATTCCAAGCTTAATTGCACACACTATATACCTTCCTCCTATTACCATTACCTTCTGGTGTAGATCCTCCACTATATACCTTCCTCCTATAACCCTTAACTAGTGGTCTAGACCCTCCACTATATACCTTCCTCCTATAACCCTTAACTTCTGGTGTAGACCCTCCACTATATACCTTCCTCCTATAACCATTAACTTCTGGTGTAGACCCTCCACTATATACCTTCCTCCTATAACCATTACCTTCTGGTGTAGACCCTCCACTATATACCTTCCTCCTATAACCCTTAACTAGTGGTCTAGACCCTCCACTATATACCTTCCTCCTATAACCCTCAACTAGTGGTCTAGACCCTCCACTATATACCTTCCTCCTATAACCATTAACTTCTGGTGTAGACCCTCACTATATACCTTCCTCCTATAACCATTAACTTCTGGTGTAGACCCTCCACTATATACCTTCCTCCTATAACCATTAACTTCTGGTGTTGACCCTCCACTATATACCTTCCTCCTATAACCATTAACTTCTGGTGTAGACCCTCCACTATATACCTTCCTCCTATAACCATTACCTTCTGGTGTAGACCCTCCACTATATACCTTCCTCCTATAACCCTTAACTAGTGGTCTAGACCCTCCACTATATACCTTCCTCCTATAACCATTAACTTCTGGTGTAGACCCTCCACTATATACCTTCCTCCTATAACCCTTAACTTCTGGTGTAGATCCTCTAAATCTCAGCATTCCATCAGTGACATCAATAAGTATATTTCCATATTTTCAGAACCCAAAATTCTGTATTGTACTCCAGGAAACATTGACTCAGGCAAGAGGAATAGGATGGACCTTGTATTGTACACCAGGAGACATTGACTCAGGCAAGGTAACCTGTCTAAATGACTATCGCCCCAAAGCACTCACATCTGTAGCTATGAAATGCTTTGAAAAGCTGGTCATGGCTCACATCAACAACATCATCCCAGACACCCTGGACCCACTCCAATTTGCATCCCGCCCCAACAGATCCACAGATGATGCAGAGTCTCTATTGCCACTCCACATTGCACTTTATTCATAGTTATATGCACACATCTACCTCAATGACCTCGTACCCCTGCACATCGACTCGGTACTGGTACCCCGTGTATATAGCCAAGCTATCGTTACTCATTCTGTATTTATTATTACTTATATTATTACGTGTTTTACTTTTCTATTATTTCTAAATTTTCTTTCTCTCTACATTTACATTACATTTAAGTCATTTAGCAGACGCTCTCATTCAGAGCGACTTACAAATTGGTGCATTCACCTTATGATATCCAGTGGAACAACCACTTTACAATAGTGCATCTAAATCGTTGGGGAAGTAAGTAAGCGTTCCACTGTTAGTCCACACCTGTTGTTTACGAAGCAAGTGACAAATACAATTATATTTTATTTGACACACACGGTCAGAGAGGGAGGAGCTACCTGAGAGATACTGCGTGATGTCCGTACATCTCCCGGACTGCCGCCAGGTCCGCCTCCAGCTGGGGGTGCTTGTGGAGCTCTCCATCGTAGTTCACCTATCAGAGAGAGAGAGAGAGACGTCAATCAATCCATCAATCAATCAAATATGTTTTAAATCCCTTTTCCCATCAGCAGTAGTCACAAAACTCTTCACAGTAACCTGGCCAAGACCCCCCCCCCCCCCCCCCCCCCAAGTAGAATCAGAGGCACAGTGACCAGGAAAAACTCCCTAGAAGGAAAAACTCAAGAGGAACTGGCTCAGAGGGGAAACCTGAGAAGCCTGTTCTGAACCAAGCCCTTCCCTCCACTAGACGATTGAATAGATCTCTAAAGAGACCCGGACCAATCAGCATGTCTGTCCAAAGTTAGCCAGCCAATCACAGTGTCTATCCATAGTTAGCCAGCCAATCAACACTTGAAACTACCAAGGTGCCACTTTGAATACAGACAGGGGATAAGCATACAGCATCTTAAAATGTATGAATTGCTAAGGACTTTTTGTGCTTTTGTCTGGCAAGATAAAAAAAAGCTTAAGCAGAACAATATGCAGCCGGTGTGATGGGTTTGACAGTTTTCAGCCTGTGATGGGTTTGACAGCTTGCAGCCGGTGTGATGGGTTTGACAGCCTGTGTGATGGGTTTGACAACTTGCAGCCGGTGTGATGGGTTTGACAGCTTGCAGCCGGTGTGATGGGTTTGACAACTTGCAGCCGGTGTGATGGGTTTGACAGTTTTCAGCCTGTGTGATGGGTTTGACAACTTGCAGCCGGTGTGATGGGTTTGACAGTTTTCAGCCTGTGTGATGGGGTTGACAGCTTGCAGCCGGTGTCATGGGTTTGACAGCTTGCAGCCGGTGTGATGGGTTTGACAGCTTGCAGCCGGTGTGATGGGTTTGACAAACTTGCAGCCGGTGTCATGGGTTTGACAGCTTGTACTGTGTTACCTATATGCTTTAATCTGTCATGGAGAAACAAAGTAGTGTTGATACAAACCTGCTGTTATTCAAAATAGATACGTCAACAACAACAACAATAACATTTGACAACAATGAGGTTGTTTTCACTCTGTCATTGTTATGAAGGCTTTACGAAGGCATAATAGCATCATAGCGCCTCAAGTCAATAGTTACCATCCAGTCGATGCAGATACTATAGATCTGTCCCGATAGAACAGGTGCAGACGGGTAGAATACTGTCGGAAGCTAATGACCGTATTACTGTGACTGACTTGGCAACAGGGGCAGGTATTTACCTCTTAAGACCAGCGGCTGAACACACGTGATTATCTCAACTAAGAAACGCTAATCACTCAAACTAACTTCAGATACAGACAGGCTATGTGCAACACCGCCCACAAAATGAGGTGGAAACTGAGCTGCACTTCCTAACCTCCTGCCAAATGTATGACCATATTAGAGACACATATTTCCCTCAGATTACACAGATCCACAAAGAATTCGAAAACAAATCCAATTTTGATAAACTCCCATATCTACTGGGTGAAATTCCACAGTGTGACATCACAGCAGCAAGATTGGTGACCTGTTGCCACAAGAAAAGGGCAACCAGTGAAGAACAAACACCATTGTAAATACAACCCATATTTATGCTTATTTATTTTCCCTTTTGTACTTTAAATATTTGCACATAATATGAAACATAATATGAAACTTTTGTGAGTGTAATGTTTACTGTAAAAAATATATATATTTATTTCACTTTTGTTTCTTATCTATTTCACATACTTTGACAATGTAAACATGTTTCCCATGCCAATAAAATCCATAAATTGAAATTGAGACAGAGAGAGAGGGAGAAAGAAAGAAAGAGAGAGAGAGTGGGAGAACGAGAGACAGTGAGATGGAAAGAGAGAGAGAGAGCGAGAGAGAGACCATCGCTCATCAGAATAGACGTATATGTCCATATAAAGATGGACCGAGTTTCATTTGGGTGATGGAAATGTCCCACTACAGTGAGTGAAGAATGAGCCGCAGGCCACTTTTTGGGTGAACTGACTGAAAAAGACTAAAAATATAAAAGTGCTTTATACTTGAGGAGTTTAGGACTACATCGGGGAAATCTGCCATGAAATCAGGAGGCTTCATGCTCAGGTGGAGACGCCCGTGGAGGTCTGGCCTCTCTTCAGAGCTGCTGGGTCTTACTCTATATAAGGAGTTACACTTACTGCCACTGCACACTCTTAGATACAAAGGGTTCCAAAAAGGGTTCTTCGGCTGTCCCCATAGGAGAACCCTTAAGGGGTTCCGTGTAGAACTCTCTGTGGAATGGGTTCTACATGGAACCTAAAGGGCTTTTCAAAAGGGTTCTCCTATGGGGACAGCCGAAGAACCCTTTTGTTCTAAGAGTGGTTTACTGGACACAGATTCATCCATTCTTGAAAGTGCTTTTCAATCCATCACTAGGATGAATCTGTCTCCGGGGGAGACCGGCCCTAGTACACCTACCGCCACTGTAGCTAAGAAAGGGTTGAACACTGACGTGTGTGTGTGTGTGTGTGTGTGTGTGTGTGTGTGTGTGTGTGTGTGTGTGTGTGTGTGTGTGTGTGTGTGTGTGTGTGTGTGTGTGTGTGTGTGTGTGTGTGTGTGTGTGTGTGTGTGTGTGTGGTATTTACTATCATTGTGGAGACCAGAAGTCCTCACAATGTTATCATTACAATTAAACCCTTTTTGACAATACATCACATATCTCACAAGGCCTAATTTTGGGGCCTAGCAAAATTCCAGTAGGTTTCCAGTAAGTTTCCCAAAATTCCCAGATTTTCAAAAGATTCTGATTGACGGACTTCTGGGAATGTTCCGACTCGGATTTATGTATAACACTTGAAGTAATAATGACTTTCCATTGATTTTCAGTTCAACTTACTAGAAGTATTTGAGAGAAAAAATTCCTTGGTGTTTACAGTGTAGGGTTAGAATTAGGGCTAAGGTTTAGGGTTAGGGGTTTGGGGTTAAGATTAAGGTTAGGTTAAGGGTTAGGGAAAATAGGATTTTGAATGGGAATCAAATGTTTGGTCCCCACAAGGATAGTAAAACATGTGTGTGTGTGTTGTGTGTCTTGATGCTTACCTGACCTCCATAGTAAAACTCCTCAGAGTCAGCATCCCCCTCAGAGTCCTCCTCTATGGCATAGTGGCACTGGGGGAAGTTATTACACATTATTACTGTTTATAACACAGATATTACATGTTATAACACAGTTATTACAGTTTATAACAGTTATTACAATTTATCAAAGTTACTACAGTTTATAACAGTTATTACAGTTTATAGCAGTTATTACATGTTATAACACAGTTATTACAGTTTATAACAGCTCTTACAATTTATCAAAGTTATTACAGTTTATAACAGTTATTCCAATTTATCAAAGTTACTACAGTTTAACAGTTCTTACAGTTTATAACAGTTATTACATGTTATAACACAGTTATTACAGTTTATAACAGTTATTACAGTTTATAACAGTTATTACATGTTATAACACAGTTATTACAGTTATTACATGTTATAACACAGTTATTACAGTTTATAACAGTTATTACAATTTATCAAAGTTACTAGTTTAACAGTTCTTACAGTTTATAACAGTTATTACATGTTATAACACAGTTATTACAGTTTATAACAGCTCTTACAATTTATCAAAGTTATTACAGTTATTACATGTTATAACACAGTTATTACAGTTTATAACAGCTCTTACAATTTATCAAAGTTATTACAGTTTATAACAGTTATTGCATGTTATTACAGTTTAAAACAGTTATTAAATCAAATCAAATGCACCGAATACAACAGGTGTAGGTAGACCTTACAATGAAATGCTTACTCACAAGCCCTTAACCAACAATGCAGTTTTAAGAAAATGCCAACAAAAATAAAAGTAAGAGATAAGAAAAGCAGATAATTAAGGAGCAGCAGTAAATAACAATAGTGAGGCTATATACAGGGTGTTACGGTACAGAGTCAATGTGGAGGCTATATACAGGGTGTTACGGTACAGAGTCAATGTGGAGGCTATATACAGGGTGTTACGGTACAGAGTCAATGTGGAGGCTATATACAGGGTGTTACGGTACAGAGTCAATGTGGAGGCTATATACAGGGTGTTACGGTACAGAGTCAATGTGGAGGCTATATACAGGGTGTTACGGTACAGAGTCAATGTGGAGGCTATATACAGGGGGGGGGGTACCGGTACCGAGTCAATGTGGAGGCTATATACAGGGGGTACTGGTACAGAGTCAATGTGGAGGCTATATACAGGGTGTTACGGTACAGAGTCAATGTGGAGGCTATATACAGGGGGTTACGGTACAGAGTCAATGTGTCAATGTGCGGGGCCACCAATGTCGAGGTAATTGAGTAATATGTACATGTAGGTAGAGTTGTTAAAGTGACGATGCACAGATAATAACAGAGATGGATGGCAGGAAGCTTGGCCCTGGTGATGTACTGGGCCGTACATACTACCCTCTGTAGTGCCTTGCGGTCGGAGGCCAAGCAGTTGCCATACCAGGCAGTGATGCAACCTGCCAGGATGCTCTCGATGGTGCAGCTGTAAAACCTTTTGAGGATCTGAGGAACCATGACAAATATGTTCAGTCTCCTGAGGGGGAATAGGTTTTGTTGTGCCCTCTTCACGACTGTCTTGATGTGCTTGGACCATGTTAGTTTGTTGGTGATGTGGACGCCAAGGAACTTGAAGCTCTCAACCTGCTCCACTACAGCCCCGTCGATGAGAATGGGGGCGTTCTCAGTCCTCCTTTTCCTGTAGTCCACAATCATGTCCTTTGTCTTGATCATGTTGAGGGATATGTTGTTGTCCTTGCACCACACGGTCAGGTCTCTCACCTCCTCCCTATAGGCTGTCTCATCGTTGTCGGTAATCAGGCCTACCACTGTTGTGTGGCAAACTTAATGATGGTGTTGGAGTTGTGCCTGTCCGTGCAGTCATGGGTGAACAGGGAGTACAGGAGGGGACTGAGCACACACCCTGAGGGGCCCCAGTGTTGAGGAACAGTGTGGTCGATGTGTTGTTTCCTACCCTTACCACCTGGGGGCGGCTGGGCAGGAAGTCCAGGATCCAGTTGCAGAGGGAGGTGTTTAGTGCCAGGGTCCTTAGCTTAGTGATGAGCTTTGATGGTATTATGGTGTTGAACGCTGAGCTGTAGTCAATGAATAGCATTCTCACATAGGTGTTCCTTTTGTCCAGGTGGGAAAGGGCAGTGTGGAGTGCGATTGAGATGGCATCATATGTGGATCTGTTGGTGCGGTATGCAAATGTGAGTGGATCTAGGGTTTCTGGGAGAATGGTGTTGATGTGAGCCATGACCAGCCTTTCAAAGCACTTCATGGCTACAGATGTGAGTGCTACGGGTCGGTAGTCATTTAGGCAGGTTACCTTAGTGTTCTTGGGCACAGGGACTACAGTGGTCTCCTTGAAACATGTTGGTATTACAGACTCAGACAGGGAGAGGTTGAAAATGTCAGTGAAGATACTTGCCAGTTTGTCAGCGCATGCTCGCAGTACACGTCCTGGTAATCCGTCTGGCCCTGCGGCCTTGTGAATGTTGACCTGTTTAAAGGTCTTACTCACATCAATTGCGGAGAGCGTGATCACACAGTTGTCTGGAACGAGTGATGCTCTCATGCATGTTTCAGTGTTACTTGCCTCAAAGCGAGCATTGAAGTTATTTAGCTTATCTGGTAGGCTCGTGTCACTGGGCAGCTCTCTCACGTTTTTTATTTTAAAACATTTATTTCACCTTTATTTAACCGGGTTTGGCTTTTCATAGCCGATCATTCAGAGTTAGAGACAGCAGGTGCGGTAGAGAGAGAGAGAGTCGAAAACAGCAGGTCCGGTGAACAGGTCAGAGTTTCATTTTTATTTTATTTCACCTTTATTTAACCAGGTAGGCCAGTTGAGAACAAGTTCTCATTTACAACTGCGACCTGGCCAAGATAAAGCAAAGCAGTGTGACAAAAACAACACAGAGTTACACATGGGATAAACAAACGTACAGTCAATAACACAATAGAAAATCTGTATACAGTGTGTGCAAATGAAGTAAGGAGGAAAGGCAATAAATAGGCCTGTAGTGGCGAAGTAGTTACAATTTAGAATTATTGGTGGCCTTCCAGGTTTCAGACATGGCTAGGACATCAGGGTCGGCGGTGTGTGCTAAAACAGTGAATAAAGCAAACTTAGGGAGAAGGCTTCTGATGTTAACACACATGAACCCAAGGCTTTTCCGGTTACAGAAATCAACAAATGAGAGCGCCTGGGGAATGGGAGTGGAGCTAGGCACTGCAGGGCCTGGGTTAACTTCTACATCACCAGAGGAACAGAGGAGGAGTAGGATAAGGGTACGGCTAAATGCTATACGATCTAGTCGTCTAGTGCGTTCGGAACAGAGAGTAAAAGGAGCAGACTTCTGGACATGGTAGGATAGATTCAGGGAATAATGCACAGACAAGAGCATGGTAGGGTGCGAGTACAGTGGAGGTAAACCGAGGCTGCATCTCTGGAAGCGCCAGTTAACCTCTCTTGGGTAGAGGGCAGTATTTTAACGTCCGGATGAAAAGCCTGCCCAAAGTTACCTGCCTGTTACTCAGGCCCAGAAGTATATAATTGGTAGATTTGGATAGAAAACACTCTAAAGTTTCTAAAACTGTTAAAAGTATGTCTGTGAGTATAACATAACTGATATGGCAGGCGAAACCCTGAGGACAAACCACCCCCCCCCCCAAAAGAAAATTTGGCCTACCACTATTTTCAATGGCGGTCACTTTTATTATAAGGCGAAGTCCTCCCAGATTGCAGTTCCTAGGGCTTCCACTAGATGTCAACAGTCTTTAGAAAGAGTTTCAGGCTGGTTTTTGGAAAAAAATAGTCAGAAATTGTAGTTTTTTCTAGGTGGCTCCCATTTTGGCTGTAGTGTTTCCAAGCGCGTGGAAGAGAGCGCGTTCTTTGGTATTTTTCTCCGGTAAAGACGATAACGATTCTCTGTCTTAAATTTTATCGTTTATTTACGTATTAGGGTACCTAAGGTTTGATTATAAACGTTGTTTGACTTGTTTGGAAAAGTTTATTAGTAACGTTTGGGATTCATTTTGTATGCATTTTGATGGAGGGAAACTGGATGGATTATTGACTGAAGCGCGCCAGCTAAACTGAGTTTTTATGGATATGAAGAAGGACTTTATTGAACAAAAGGACCATTTGTGATGTAACTGGGAGCTTTTGGAGTGCCAACAGAAGAAGATCATCAAAGGTAAGGCATTTTTTATATTGCTATTTCTGACTTTCGTGTCACACCTGCCTGGTTGAAATATGTTTTTCATGTGTTTGTATGCGGGGCGCTGTCCTCAGATAATCGCATGGTGTGCTTTCGCCGTAAAGCCTTTTTGAAATCTGACACAGCGGCTGGATTAACAAGAAGTTAACCTTTATTTTGATGTATTACACTTGTGATTTTATGAAAGTTAAATATATATAATACTGTAGTTTGAATTTCGCTCTCTGCAATTTCACCGGATGTTATGATAAGAAGTTATTAAGCTAGGTATTGGTCTCCGCATGTGTCGGGGGGCTAACCGAGGTATGTAGAGCGGGACTAAGGGCTCCGCAGTAAAACAAAATAATGAGAGCTACATTAAACAATAGTATACAAGGCATATTGACATTAGAGGGAGGCATAAAGCAATCACAGGTGTTGATTGGGAGGGCTAAGACAAGAACGGGTAAACAGCTAAGACAAGAACGGGTAAACAGCTAAGACAACAACGGGTAAACAGCTAAGACAACAACGGGTAAACAGCTAAGACAACAATGGGTAAACAGCTAAGACAAGAACGGGTAAACAGCTAAGACAACAACGGGTAAACAGCTAAGACAACAACAACGGGTAAACAGCTAAGACAACAACAACGGGTAAACAGCTAAGACAACAACAACGGGTAAACAGCTAAGACAACAACAACGGGTAAACAGCTAAGACAACAACAACGGGTAAACAGCTAAGACAACAACAACGGGTAAACAGCTAAGACAACAACAATGGGTAAACAGCTAAGACAACAACAACGGGTAAACAGCTAAGACAACAATGGGTAAACAGCTAAGACAACAATGGATAAACAGCTAAGACATCAACAACGAGTAAACAGCTAAGACAACAATGGGTAAACAGCTAAGACAACGACAACGGGTAAACAGCTAAGACAACAACGGGTAAACAGCTAAGACAACAACAACGGGTAAACAGCTAAGACAACAATGGGTAAACAGCTAAGACATCAACAACGGGTAAACAGCTAAGACAACAACGGGTAAACAGCTAAGACAACAATGGGTAAACAGCTAAGACAACAATGGGTAAACAGCTAAGACAACAACGGGTAAACAGCTAAGACATCAACAACGAGTAAACAGCTAAGACAACAACGGGTAAACAGCTAAGACATCAACAACGGGTAAACAGCTAAGACAAGAACGGGTAAACAGCTAAGACAAGAACGGGTAAACAGCTAAGACAACAACGGGTAAACAGCTAAGACAACAACGGGTAAACAGCTAAGACAACAATGGGTAAACAGCTAAGACAAGAACGGGTAAACAGCTAAGACAACAACGGGTAAACAGCTAAGACAACAACAACGGGTAAACAGCTAAGACAACAACAACGGGTAAACAGCTAAGACAACAACAACGGGTAAACAGCTAAGACAACAACAACGGGTAAACAGCTAAGACAACAACAACGGGTAAACAGCTAAGACAACAACAACGGGTAAACAGCTAAGACAACAACAATGGGTAAACAGCTAAGACAACAACAACGGGTAAACAGCTAAGACAACAATGGGTAAACAGCTAAGACAACAATGGATAAACAGCTAAGACATCAACAACGAGTAAACAGCTAAGACAACAATGGGTAAACAGCTAAGACAACGACAACGGGTAAACAGCTAAGACAACAACGGGTAAACAGCTAAGACAACAACAACGGGTAAACAGCTAAGACAACAATGGGTAAACAGCTAAGACATCAACAACGGGTAAACAGCTAAGACAACAACGGGTAAACAGCTAAGACAACAATGGGTAAACAGCTAAGACAACAATGGGTAAACAGCTAAGACAACAACGGGTAAACAGCTAAGACATCAACAACGAGTAAACAGCTAAGACAACAACAACGGGTAAACAGCTAAGACAACAACGGGTAAACAGCTAAGACAACAACGGGTAAACAGCTAAGACAACAACAAAGGGTAAATGGTGATGAATAGGCAGAGAGGGTCAGTTAGCTAAAAACAGGGCCTGAGTTCAAGGCTGGGGCCGACAGATAAACAAAATGAAGTACCGCGTTAATGAACAGTCCAGTAGGCATCAGCTGTGTAGCTGAGTGATCATAGGGTCCAATAAGCAGCAATGGACGAAACAGGGAGCCGCTCGGCAGTCGTCGCTACACTAGGCGAGCGGGAGACACAGCGCTCAGAGAGTTAGCGGGCCGGGGCTAGAAGCTGGGTCCTCACCGTCATCAACGACGCAGAGGCCAGTTGAGAGCACATCGGCCAAATTACGTCAGCAGACCATTCGTGATGGATCGGTGGGGCTCCGTGTCGACAAAGGGTCCAGGCCAGTTGGCAAGAGAGGCATTGTAATTGGTGTACTTCGTTTGCTAGCCGGGGGAATGGGCCTAGATCGAGGCTAGCTGGTGCTTGCTTTTGGCAAGGGCGTTAGCCACGATCGCCACTCAGTAGCTGCGATGATCCTGTGTAATGGTCCAGAGCTTGGGGCAGGAATCCGGTGGCGTAGTGGGGGAGGGGGAAGCATTCCGATATACTCAGGGCTGATATCACGCTGTGCAGACTGGCAGATATTATCCGGACTATCCGGGCTAAAGCGGCTGGTGTCTGTGCTAAAGGTAAAGACTGCTAGCAGTGGCTAACAATGACTAAATAGCTAGTAGCTAATTAGCTGGCTAGCTTCTGAAGGCTAGCTTCTGATGGAGGTTCCAGTTATAAGGTCTAAAAAAAATAGCAGATCCGTACCACGTTGGCCGAGGCGGGTTGCAGGAAGGTATATTTCATTCGAAAATGGAAAAAGAGATCGAAATGTATACAAAAAAACGAAAAAAGCAGAATATTTACACGGGACAAAAACTGGACAAAAACGTCTTGCTGCTACGCCATCTTGGATCAAATGGTTTCAGTGTTACTTGCCGAAAAACAAACATAGAAGTTATGTAGCTCGTCTGGTAGGCTCGTGTCACTGGGCAGCTCTCGGTTGTGCTTCCCTCGTAGTCTATAATAGTTTCTATCACATCCGACGAGCGTCGGAGCCGGTGTAGTACGATTCGATGATATAACACAGTTGTTACAGTTTGTAACACAGTTATAACACAGTTATTAGTTTATAACACAGTTATTACAGGTTACAACCCAGTTATTACATGATATAATACAGTTATTACAGGTTATATCAGTTATTACAGTTTATGCTACAGTTGTTACAGTTTATAACAGTTATTACAGGTTATAACAGTTATTACAGGTTATAACAGTTATTACAGGTTATATCACCGCGTTATTACAGGTTATAACAGTTATTACAGGTTATATCACAGAGTTATTACAGGTTATAACCGTTATTACAGGTTATATCACAGAGTTACAGGTTATAACCGTTATTACAGTTTATAACACAGTTATTACAGTTTATACCACAGTTGTTATAGTTTATAACACAGTTATTACAGGTTATAACAGTTATTACAGTTATAAGACCGTTATTACAGTTTACAACACAGTTACTATAGGTTATAACACAGTTACTATAGGTTATAACACCGTTATTACATGTTAAAATGAGCCTTTACCATGTGTTATTAATCAGTGGAGTGAGGTGTAGCTCACCTGGTTTTTGTCTAACTGAAGTTTGGTCTTGATGGACAGGCAGCAGCTGGCGTCATTGTTGATCGTAATCTCTGTTGACAGCACACACGAGCACACACGTGTATATATATATATGTATATATATATAAAACAATCAGTCAGCAGGTGTATGTATCTACACCATTATTTACTTGCTTATTATTCTTCAGAAAGGCAGAAAGATCTTGGGAACAGAAATCAAGACAAAGACCCGAGGATTAACATGAAGCTGAGACCACAGCCTACCTACTATTTACTGAGGGATTTGTCCCAAATGGCACCCTATTCCCTATATAGTGCACTACTTTTGACCAGAGCCCTATTCCCTATATAGTGCACTACTTTTGACCAGGTCCCATAGGGAGGCCCATATAGCTCATACTACGTCCTGTTGTTCAGTCTGACAGCAGCTTCCCATCAGCCTGAAAGACCCAACAAGGTCAACGTTGGGTAGAAAGGTTTAGAATTGTTGTTTTTACGAGCTTGTCGGTTAATATGTCTGGAGGTGGCTATTTACATTGTAGTCATTCAGCACACGCTCCTTATCCAGAGACACTTACATTAGTGCATTCGTCTGAAGGTAGCTAGGTGAGACAACAACACATCACAATTGTATCAAGTACCCTGTCCTCAGCAATACAGTTATCAGAGAAGTCAGTGCTAGTGGGAAAAGACAACTGTTTTTGATGGGATTTATTTAAAGAGGTAGAGTTTCAGAGGTTTTTAAATGGGATGTATTTAAAGAGGTAGAGTTTCAGAAGACATTGTCTGTTAGGGGAAAGCTGGTTCCACCATTGGTGTGCCAGGACAGAGAGGAGCTTTGACTGGGCTAAACAATAGCTGCCTTCCCGTGGGAAGGCCAAGACACCAGAGGTGGCAGAACAGAGTGCTGGGGTGTCAGGTTAAGGTGTTGGGTTTGGGTTTGGGTTTGGGTTTGGGTTTGGGTATAGCCTGAAGGTAGGGAGAGGCAGTTCCCTTCGCTGCTCCGTAGGCAAGTACCAGGGTATTGAAGATGATAAGACGATAAGAAAACAATTCAAAAACGTTTCTGTGTTCTAAGTATTTATGCAGATTATACTGACTTTGCGTGACAATGCACTAGTGTACCTGTACAGAATACAGACAGTCAGGAAATATTTCAGAAATGTTCCGGTATCTATGCAGATTCGAAGAGATCAATCTATACTTGACAATGCAATACAGACAATCTGACAACAACAACAAATGTACCTGTTGCGATTCTGTGGAAGATGACGGGGATCGGGTCTCTGGTAACTAGAACTTCATCCTCGTTCTCAGAGTTTGACACGTATGTGTTGTCTGTGTTGAAGAAAGAAAGAGAGTAAAAAACATTCATCAGTGACAGACTTTACACACGATACCTGGCATGGGGCAACCGGTGGGTTATCAGTGACAGACTTTACACATGATACCTGGCATGGGACAACCGGTGGGTTATCAGTGACAGACTTTACACACGATACCTGGCATGGGGCAACCGGTGGGTTATCAGTGACAGACTTTACACATGATACCTGGCATGGGGCAACCGGTGGGTTATCAGTGACAGACTTTACACATGATACCTGGCATGGGGCAACCGGTGGGTTATCAGTGACAGACTTTACACATGATACCTGGCATGGGACAACCGGTGGGTTATCAGTGACAGACTTTACACACTATACCTGGCATGGGGCAACCGGTGGGTTATCAGTGACAGACTTTACACATGATACTTGGCGTGGGGCAACCGGTGGGTTATCAGTGAATGTCTTTACACACGATACCTGGCATGGGGCAACCGGTGGGTTATCAAATGACAGACCTTACACATGATACCTGGCATGGGGCAACCGGTGGGTTATCAGTGACAGACTTTACACACGATACTTGGCGTGGGGCAACCGGTGGGTTATCAGTGAATGTCTTTACACACGATACCTGGCATGGGGCAACCGGTGGGTTATCAAATGACAGACCTTACACATGATACCTGGCATGGGGCAACCGGTGGGTTATCAGTGAATGTCTTTACACACGATAACTAGCATGGGGCAACCGGTGGGTAATCAGTGACAGACTTTACACATGATACCTGGCATGGGGCAACCGGTGGGTTATCAGTGACAGACTTTACACATGATACCTGGCATGGGGCAACCGGTGGGTTATCAGTGACAGACTTTACACACTATACCTGGCATGGGGCAACTGGTGGGTTATCAGTGACAGACTTTACACACGATACTTGGCGTGGGGCAACCGGTGGGTTATCAGTGACAGACTTTACACATGATACCTGGCATGGGACAACCGGTGGGTTATCAGTGACAGACTTTACACACGATACCTGGCATGGGGCAACCGGTGGGTTATCAGTGACAGACTTTACACATGATACCTGGCATGGGGCAACCGGTGGGTTATCAGTGACAGACTTTACACATGATACCTGGCATGGGGCAACCGGTGGGTTATCAGTGACAGACTTTACACATGATACCTGGCATGGGACAACCGGTGGGTTATCAGTGACAGACTTTACACACTATACCTGGCATGGGGCAACCGGTGGGTTATCAGTGACAGACTTTACACATGATACTTGGCGTGGGGCAACCGGTGGGTTATCAGTGAATGTCTTTACACACGATACCTGGCATGGGGCAACCGGTGGGTTATCAAATGACAGACCTTACACATGATACCTGGCATGGGGCAACCGGTGGGTTATCAGTGACAGACTTTACACACGATACTTGGCGTGGGGCAACCGGTGGGTTATCAGTGAATGTCTTTACACACGATACCTGGCATGGGGCAACCGGTGGGTTATCAAATGACAGACCTTACACATGATACCTGGCATGGGGCAACCGGTGGGTTATCAGTGAATGTCTTTACACACGATAACTAGCATGGGGCAACCGGTGGGTAATCAGTGACAGACTTTACACATGATACCTGGCATGGGGCAACCGGTGGGTTATCAGTGACAGACTTTACACATGATACCTGGCATGGGGCAACCGGTGGGTTATCAGTGACAGACTTTACACACTATACCTGGCATGGGGCAACTGGTGGGTTATCAGTGACAGACTTTACACACGATACTTGGCGTGGGGCAACCGGTGGGTTATCAGTGAATGTCTTTACACACGATACCTGGCATGGGGCAACCGGTAGGTTATCAAATGACAAACCTTACACATGATACCTGGCATGGGGCAACCGGTGGGTTATCAGTGACAGACTTTACACATGATACCTGGCATGGGGCAACCGGTGGGTTATCAGTGACAGACTTTACACATGATACCTGGCATGGGGCAACCGGTGGGTTATCAGTGACAGACTTTACACATGATACCTGGCATGGGGCAATCGGTGGGTTATCAGTGACAGACTTTACACATGATACCTGGCATGGGGCAACCGGTGGGTTATCAGTGACAGACTTTACACACGATACTTGGCGTGGGGCAACCGGTGGGTTATCAGTGAATGTCTTTACACACGATACCTGGCATGGGGCAACTGGTGGGTTATCAAATGACAGACCTTACACATGATACCTGGCATGGGGCAACCGGTGGGTTATCAGTGAATGTCTTTACACACGATAACTAGCATGGGGCAACCGGTGGGTAATCAGTGACAGACTTTACACATGATACCTGGCATGGGGCAACTGGTGGGTTATCAGTGACAGACTTTACACATGATACCTGGCATGGGACAACCGGTGGGTTATCAGTGACAGACTTTACACACTATACCTGGCATGGGGCAACCAGTGGGTTATCAGTGACAGACTTTACACACGATACTTGGCGTGGGGCAACCGGTGGGTTATCAGTGAATGTCTTTACACACGATACCTGGCATGGGGCAACCGGTGGGTTATCAAATGACAAACCTTACACATGATACCTGGCATGGGGCAACCGGTGGGTTATCAGTGACAGACTTTACACATGATACCTGGCATGGGGCAACCGGTGGGTTATCAGTGACAGACTTTACACATGATACCTGGCATGGGGCAACCGGTGGGTTATCAGTGACAGACTTTACACATGATACCTGGCATGGGGCAACCGGTGGGTTATCAGTGACAGACTTTACACATGATACCTGGCATGGGGCAATCGGTGGGTTATCAGTGACAGACTTTACACATGATACCTGGCATGGGGCAACCGGTGGGTTCAACCAGTACCCATAGTTCACCTTTCAACTCAGACAGTTCCACTGACTAGACCCGCTATCCGTAGTTCACCTTTCAACTCAGACAGTTCCACTGACTAGACCCACTATCCGTAGTTCACCTTTCAACTCAGACAGTTCCACTGACTAGACCACTATCCGTAGTTCACCTTTCAACTCAGACAGTTCCACTGACTAGACCCACTACCCGTAGTTCACCTTTCAACTCAGACAGTTCCACTGACTAGACCCGCTATCCGTAGTTCACCTTTCAACTCAGACAGTTCCACTGACTAGACCCGCTATCCGTAGTTCACCTTTCAACTCAGACAGTTCCACTGACTAGACCCGCTATCCGTAGTTCACCTTTCAACTCAGACAGTTCCACTGACTAGACCCGCTATCCGTAGTTCACCTTTCAACTCAGACAGTTCCACTGACTAGACCCGCTATCCGTAGTTCACCTTTCAACTCAGACAGTTCCACTGACTAGACCCGCTATCCGTAGTTCACCTTTCAACTCAGACAGTTGTAAGTAATTAATCTTTCATGGACATTACGTTCCATTGCGTGACACATCCCAAAGCAGCCTTCTCCTCATATCACAGTGACATAATGAGAGCTATGACATAATAGCTCATTGACTGAATAAGAATATGGGGCTCGCTGACAGTCACACTTCGCGGAGAAAGAATCTACAGCGTTATGGCCATGACCTTATTGTCAGTCTGCGATGTGAATCACTCAGGCCTGAGGTCAGGGGTCATTAGACTAAAGTAGTAGATGATGGCTTGCAGATATACAGTAGAGACACAGAGAAGTCATGTCAGTGAAGACATGACGCGGCGGTCCTTACCTGGGTAGTCGTCAGAGACGTGTACTGAGAAGGACACCCTGGAGGAGAACGAAGAAATACATTCAAACATGATTATCCAAATAATAGTCAATATTTCAGTCAATCAATCCAATGTCTTTTATAAAAGCCTTATTACATCAACAGTTGTCGCAAAGGAACAGAACAAAGCAGGTGTGTACACTGTCAGTGACTTTTTTTATTCTTTTCTTTTTCACCTTTATTTAACCAGGTAGGCTAGTTGAGAACAAGTTCTCATTTGCAACTGCGACCTGGCCAAGATAAAGCATAGCAGTGTGAACAGACAACAACACAGAGTTACACATGGAGTAAACAATAAACAAGTCAATAACATGGTAGAAAAAAAAAGAGAATCTATATACAATGTGTGCAAAAGGCATGAGGTAGGCAATAAATCGAATAATGACAATTTAGCAGATTAACACTGGAGTGATAAATCATCAGATGATCATGTGCAAGAAGAGATACTGGTGTGCAAAAGAGCAGAAAAGTAAATAAATAAACAGTATGGGGGTGAGGTAGGTAAATTGGGTGGGCTATATACCGATGGACTATGTACAGCTGCAGCGATCGGTTAGCTACCAGTAGTTATAGTAAATAGAAAATGCATTATTGTTGACCCCTGTGACCGGATCGTCTAATACTTCAATAAGATCTTAATGAACTTGACGGTGTACTTTTACAGTTTCTCAGTTCCTAGTTGACTCAACACTGGAGCCGGTGAAACTGGCAGGCTAAGCGGCTCTGTGTGGCTCAATAGAGAGCAGGCAAGTCAATTTCATATGTTAAAATTATGGAACTTGTCGATAACTTAATTCACACACAAACTTTACGCATCCTGTTAAAAAGTAGAGGTTCACAAACAGGTTTCCCCATGGGTGCCTCCCAGAATAACTTGAGAGTGTTTATGAGCAACACCAGACCCAATTAGCATTATTCTGGTGTCGGCTCAATCAAACTCCCAATCTACTAAATGAGTTCTCTCTCCCAGCAGTAGAAGGGTTTTGAGGGATAGGCTTTGTCACTAATGACATCCTATTCCCTACTTAGTGCACTACTTTTGACTAGAGCCCATGAGGTTCTGATCAAAAGTAGGGCACTATATAGTGAACGTGATGCCATTTGTGACGCAAGCCATGGATCCAACACATTGGCTGAGTCAGCAAAGGAACAGAAAAGTCAAACCATATGCAGTATTTTTAGCATGTAGGCTACAAAAGAAGTCTGTCTGCAGTTTGTACCAGGGGGCAGAGTACTTGAGAACTAAGAAAAAAGCAGAACATCATTAAAAAGGTGTGAGTTTCAACCAGGGGTGCTCAGAAAACATCAAAACATCAAACAAGAAAATGGCACAAACCCAGGTGAATGATTTAAAATACTCATTATTCAAATAAGGCCTTCACAAATAACTGGCAGACATAATGCTGTGTCATAACAGACCGTATTGTAAAGTCAATGTGTCCCTGTGAGAATGTAAGGGCAATACATTCAGTAATGTTCTATTTCCTGTCTGTTCATAAAGCGTACATTCAGACATTACACTTCTATAAACACATGATGAACATGCCATTATAGCTACGGAGAGCAGGACTATAATTACATTAATTTTCAGTCTTTTCAAAAAATGACAAAATGACAAAATACTCTAAAATGAATTGAAATTAAGTGCATATTTCAAATACAGTCAACAGACATACATCCCATAACTGTCTACATTACAGTGTGTCTCCATGCTGTACAGAGAGTGTAGCTGTGTAGGCAAGGTGCTGTTAATGAGTGATAACTGATTTAATGTAAATATGATATTAACCCTCCATTCCCATTGAGTTGTGAATATCTGAATATTCTGGAAGCAGAACGCATGTTGCCAATCCCGTTGACCCTGCAGCTGTGTACTGTGCTGACTGAGGAAGCATCAAACCTCCGTGTCTCTTAAAGACGTCCACAGGTCTACAGGTCGACTTTCATTCTGCTTCGATTCCTCCTCCACTACTCCTCAGGTCGACTTTCATTCTGCTCTGATTCCTCCTCCACTAATCCTCAGGTCGACTTTCATTCTGCTCCGATTCCTCCTCCACTAGTCCTCAGGTCGACTTTCATTCTGCTCTGATTCCTCCTCAGGTCGACTTTCATTCTGCTCTGATTCCTCCTCCACTAGTCCTCAGGTCGACTTTCATTCTGCTCTGATTCCTCCTCAGGTCGACTTTCATTCTGCTCTGATTCCTCCTCCACTAGTCCTCAGGTCGACTTTCATTCTGCTCCGATTCCTCCTCCACTAATCCTCAGGCCGACTTTCATTCTGCTCTGATTCCTCCTCCACTAGTCCTCAGGTCGACTTTCATTCTGCTCCGATTCCTCCTCAGGTCGACTTTCATTCTGCTCCGATTCCTCCTCAGGTCGACTTTCATTCTGCTCTGATTCCTCCTCCACTACTCCTCAGGTCAACTTTTATTCTGCTCCGATTCCTCCTCCACTACTCCTCAGGTCGACTTTCATTCTGCTCCGATTCCTCCTCCACTACTCCTCAGGTCGACTTTCATTCTGCTCTGATTCCTCCTCCACTACTCCTCAGGTCGACTTTCATTCTGCTCCGATTCCTCCTCCACTACTCCTCAGGTCGACTTTCATTCTGCTCTGATTCCTCCTCCACTACTCCTCAGGTCGACTTTCATTCTGCTCCGATTCCTCCTCCACTACTCCTCAGGTCGACTTTCATTCTGCTCTGATTCCTCCTCCACTACTCCTCAGGTCGACTTTCATTCTGCTCTGATTCCTGTTGTATCTCTGTGTGCTCAGAGCTTTGTGGTTTAAATGTATCAGGATATCATTTAGTCTTAACACCTGATTTCCAGACCACAACAGACCAGACCAGAAAACAACAGACCAGACTAGACCACAACAGACCAGACTAGACCACAACAGACCAGACTAGACGACAACAGACCACACCAGACTAGACCACAACAGACCAGACCAGAACACAACAGACCAGAACACAACAGACCAGACCACAAGACACCAGACCAGTCCAGACGACAACAGACCAGACCAGACCACAACAGACCAGACCACAAGAGACCAGACCAGACCAGACCACAACAGACCAGACCAGAACACAACAGACCAGACCACAAGAGACCAGACCAGACCAGACCACAACAGACCAGACCAGAACACAACAGACCAGACCACAAGAGACCAGACCAGACCAGACCACAACAGACCAGACCAGAAAACAACAGACCAGACCAGACCACAACAGACCAGACCAGAAAACAACAGACCAGACCAGACCACAACAGACCAGACCAGAACACAACAGACCAGACCACAAGAGACCAGACCAGACCAGACCACAACAGACCAGACCAGAACACAACAGACCAGACCACAAGAGACCAGACCAGACCACAACAGACCAGACCAGAAAACAACAGACCAGACCAGACCACAACAGACCAGACCAGAAAACAACAGACCAGACCAGACCACAACAGACCAGACCAGAAAACAACAGACCAGACTAGACCACAACAGACCAGACTAGACCACAACAGACCAGACTAGACGACAACAGACCAGACCACACCAGACTAGAACACAACAGACCAGACTAGAAAAGACCAGACTAGACCAGACCAGAACAGACCAGACTACAACAGACCAGACCACACCAGACTAGACCACAACAGACCAGACTAGAAAAGACCAGACTAGACCAGACCACAACAGACCAGACGACAACAGACCAGACCACACCAGACTAGACCACAACAGACCAGACTAGAAAAGACCAGACTAGACCAGACCAGACCACAACAGACCAGACTACAACACAAAGCCAGCATGTTAAGGGCATGTTAAGGTCTCTGGCTTGGGACCCAGTAGGACCTTGTTAAGCCTTGATGTGATGCTGCTCATCAAAAACTCACAGAGACTTTGAGTGGCAGAATTAGACTTAATGAAATGACCATTCAGTCAGCCGCTGAAGTCTTAATCAACTGAGAAAATATGTTCCCTGGATATTAGTGTGTTGCTGTAGCTTGGGGACCAACTGTGGACAGATGCTAACCAGACTTTAATTTAGCATGTAGCCGTAACTAGCCTAGTGTGTGGACAGATGCTAAGCAGACTTTAATTTAGCATGTAGCCGTAACTAGCCTAGTGTGTGGACAAATGCTAACCAGACTTTAATTTAGCATGTAGCCGTAACTAGCCTAGTGTGTGGACAGATGCTAACCAGACTTTAATTTAGCATGTAGCCATAACTAGCCTAGTGTGTAGACAGATGCTAACCAGACTTTAATTTAGCATGTAGCCGTAACTAGCCTAGTGTGTGGACAAATGCTAACCAGACTTTAATTTAGCATGTAGCCGTAACTAGCCTTGTGTGTGGACAGATGCTAACCAGACTTTAATTTAGCATGTAGCCGTAACTAGCCTAGTGTGTGGACAGATGCTAAACAGACTTTCATTTAGCATGTAGCCGTAACTAGCCTAGTGTGTGGACAGATGCTAACCAGACTTTAATTTAGCATGTAGCCGTAACTAGCCTAGTGTGTGGACAAATGCTAACCATACTTTAATTTAGCATGTAGCCGTAACTAGCCTAGTGTGTGGACAGATGCTAACCAGACTTTAATTTAGCATGTAGCCGCAACTAGCCTAGTGTGTGGACAGATGCTAACCAGACTTTAATTTAGCATGTAGCCGTAACTAGCCTAGTGTGTGGACAGATGCTAAACAGACTTTCATTTAGCATGTAGCCATAACTAGCCTAGTGTGTGGACAGATGCTAACCATACTTTAATTTAGCATGTAGCCGTAACTAGCCTAGTGTGTGGACAGATGCTAACCAGACTTTAATTTAGCATGTAGCCGTAACTAGCCTAGTGTGTGGACAGATGCTAACCAGACTTTAATTTAGCATGTAGCCGTAACTAGCCTAGTGTGTGGACAGATGCTAACCAGACTTTAATTTAGCATGTAGCCGTAACTAGCCTAGTGTGTGGACAGATGCTAACCAGACTTTAATTTAGCATGTAGCCGTAACTAGCCTAGTGTGTGGACAGATGCTAAACAGACTTTCATTTAGCATGTAGCCATAACTAGCCTAGTGTGTGGACAGATGCTAACCATACTTTAATTTAGCATGTAGCCGTAACTAGCCTAGTGTGTGGACAGATGCTAACGAGACTTTAATTTAGCATGTAGCCGTAACTAGCCTAGTGTGTGGACAGATGCTAACCAGACTTTAATTTAGCATGTAGCCGTAACTAGCCTAGTGTGTGGACAGATGCTAACCAGACTTTAATTTAGCATGTAGCCGTAACTAGCCTAGTGTGTGGACAGATGCTAAACAGACTTTCATTTAGCATGTAGCCATAACTAGCCTAGTGTGTGGACAGATGCTAACCATACTTTAATTTAGCATGTAGCCGTAACTAGCCTAGTGTGTGGACAGATGCTAACCAGACTTTAATTTAGCATGTAGCCGTAACTAGCCTAGTGTGTGGACAGATGCTAACCAGACTTTAATTTAGCATGTAGCCGTAACTAGCCTAGTGTGTGGACAGATGCTAACCAGACTTTAATTTAGCATGTAGCCGTAACTAGCCTAGTGTGTGGACAGATGCTAACCAGACTTTAATTTAGCATGTAGCCGTAACTAGCCTAGTGTGTGGACAGATGCTAAACAGACTTTCATTTAGCATGTAGCCGTAAATAGCCTAGTGTGTGGACAGATGCTAACCATACTTTAATTTAGCATGTAGCCGTAACTAGCCTAGTGTGTGGACAGATGCTAACGAGACTTTAATTTAGCATGTAGCCGTAACTAGCCTAGTGTGTGGATAGAGGTTAGCAAGTTCATTTTTTTATTGTACCTTTATTTATCCAGGTTTTTTTTCTCATTGAGAAAACATCTCTTATCCAAGACAGACCTGGTCCAATAACAGCAGGGGGAACAATGTTTCAGATAAAACAACTTACATACACTAACACAACATTAAACAAAAACTATAAACACACAAACATATAAACACAGGTACAACAATTACATATTATGTTAAAAAAAAACACAAAAGTCTTGACAAAAAAAAACTGCTGTCCTAAAGACAATTACTCTCTTCTATGATATATACATCGATCAAGTGTTTAACCTCAACCAACGAAACTAGATCATCAAATGTTTAAATGTTCAGGAGACAATTCCAGGACCACGGTGGCGAGTAACTAAAACTATTTCTAGTATGCAAGTAGCCAGGGGGGAGTAATTGTAATCCGTTACATTGGCAGTAACAATATTGTAATCAAATTACTGATACTTTTGAAATTCGAGATGATTTCTTCTTGGATTACTGTTAAATTCAGAAAATATGTTTTATAAAAAATACATGATGACACCTCTCTGTTGTCTTAATGAAATTCAATTCAGCGTTGAACAAAGGTGCAAGTTTAAGATTGTTCCACCTGAGTGTGTCTGACCACCAATCAGAGACCACTATGATGACACACCAAATGATGCCCACCAATCAGAGACCACTATGATGACACACCAAATGATGCCCACCAATCAGAGACCACTATGATGACACATCAAATGATGACCACCAATCAGAGACCACTATGATGACACACCAAATGATGCCCACCAATCAGAGACCACTATGATGACACATCAAATGATGACCACCAATCAGAGACCACTATGATGACACACCAAATGCGTTTGATGGATCGCGGGAAAAGAGCAGGAATTAGTTTTTGCTGGCTACAGTCCAAGCTTTGTCTTCCAATGGTGTGATTGATCTCGGGATCAAATATGATATGACCAACTTGAATAAACACTTAGAGGTAAGGAGGACAGCGGAGGTGTAGTCTACAGGAGGACAGCTGTGGTGTAGTCTACAGGAGGACAGCGGTGGTGTAGTCTACAGGAGGACAGCAGCGGTGTAGCGTACAGGAGGACAGCGGTGGTGTAGTCTACAGGAGGACAGTGGTGGTGTAGCGTACAGGAGGACAGCGGTGGTGTAGTCTACAGGAGGACAGCAGTGGTGTAGAGTACAGGAGGACAGCAGTGGTGTAGTCTACAGGAGGACAGCAGTGGTGTAGTCTACAGGAGGACAGCGGTGGTGTAGTCTACAGGAGGACAGCGGTGGTGTAGTCTACAGGAGGACAGCAGATGTGTAGTCTACAGGAGGACAGCAGCGGTGTAGTCTACAGGAGGACAGCAGTGGTATAGTCTACAGGAGGACAGCAGAGGTGTAGTCTACAGGAGGACAGCGGTGGTGTAGTCTACAGGAGGACAGCCGTGGTGTAGTCTACAGGAAGACAGCCGTGGTGTAGTCTACAGGAGGACGGCAGAGGTGTAGTCTACAGGAGAACAGCAGTGGTGTAGTCTACAGGAGGACAGCAGTGGTATAGTCTACAGGAGGACAGCAGCGGTGTAGTCTACAGGAGGACAGCAGCGGTGTAGCATACAGGAGGACAGCGGTGGTGTAGTCTACAGGAGGACAGCGGTGGTGTAGCGTACAGGAGGACAGTGGTGGTGTAGCGTACAGGAGGACAGCGGTGGTGTAGTCTACAGGAGGACAGCGGTGGTGTAGTCTACAGGAGGACAGCAGTGGTGTAGTCTACAGGAGGACAGCGGTGGTGTAGTCTACAGGAGGACAGCAGAGGTGTAGCATACAGGAGGACAGCAGTGGTGTAGTCTACAGGAGGACAGCAGCGGTGTAGTCTACAGGAGGACAGCGGTGGTGTAGTCTACAGGAGGACAGCGGTGGTGTAGTCTACAGGAAGACAGCAATGGTGTAGTCTACAGGAGGACAGCAGTGGTGTAGTCTACAGGAGGACCGCAGTGGTATAGTCTACAGGAGGACAGTAGCGGTGTAGTCTACAGGAGGACAGCGGTGGTGTAGTCTACAGGAGGACAGTGGTGGTGTAGCGTACAGGAGGACAGCGGTGGTGTAGCGTACAGGAGGACAGCGGTGGTGTAGTCTACAGGAGGACAGCGGTGGTGTAGTCTACAGGAGGACAGCCGTGGTGTAGTCTACAGGAAGACAGCCGTGGTGTAGTCTACAGGAGGACGGCAGAGGTGTAGTCTACAGGAGAACAGCAGTGGTGTAGTCTACAGGAGGACAGCAGTGGTATAGTCTACAGGAGGACAGCAGCGGTGTAGTCTACAGGAGGACAGCAGCGGTGTAGCATACAGGAGGACAGCGGTGGTGTAGTCTACAGGAGGACAGCGGTGGTGTAGCGTACAGGAGGACAGTGGTGGTGTAGCGTACAGGAGGACAGCGGTGGTGTAGTCTACAGGAGGACAGCGGTGGTGTAGTCTACAGGAGGACAGCAGTGGTGTAGTCTACAGGAGGACAGCGGTGGTGTAGTCTACAGGAGGACAGCAGAGGTGTAGCATACAGGAGGACAGCAGTGGTGTAGTCTACAGGAGGACAGCAGCGGTGTAGTCTACAGGAGGACAGCGGTGGTGTAGTCTACAGGAGGACAGCGGTGGTGTAGTCTACAGGAAGACAGCAATGGTGTAGTCTACAGGAGGACAGCAGTGGTGTAGTCTACAGGAGGACCGCAGTGGTATAGTCTACAGGAGGACAGTAGCGGTGTAGTCTACAGGAGGACAGCGGTGGTGTAGTCTACAGGAGGACAGTGGTGGTGTAGCGTACAGGAGGACAGCGGTGGTGTAGCGTACAGGAGGACAGCGGTGGTGTAGTCTACAGGAGGACAGCGGTGGTGTAGTCTACAGGAGGACAGCGGTGGTGTAGTCTACAGGAGGACAGCAGTGGTGTAGTCTACAGGAGGACAGCAGTGGTGTAGTCTACAGGAGGACAGCGGTGGTGTAGTCTACAGGAGGACAGCGGTGGTGTAGTCTACAGGAGGACAGCGGTGGTGTAGTTTACAGGAGGACAACAGTGGTGTAGTCTACAGGAGGACAGCAGTGGTGTAGTCTACAGGAGGACAGCAGCGGTGTAGTCTACAGGAGGACAGCAGTGGTATAGTCTACAGGAGGACAGCAGCGGTGTAGTCTACAGGAGGACAGCAGTGGTATAGTCTACAGGAGGACAGCAGCGGTGTAGCATACAGGAGGACAGCGGTGGTGTAGTCTACAGGAGGACAGCGGTGGTGTAGTCTACAGGAGGACAGCGGTGGTGTAGTCTACAGGAGGACAGCGGTGGTGTAGTCTACAGGAGGACAGCAGTGGTGTAGTCTACAGGAGGACAGGAGCGGTGTAGTCTACAGGAGGACAGCAGTGGTGTTGTCTACAGGAGGACAGGAGCGGTGTAGCATACAGGAAGACAGCAGTTGTCTCTGATTGGGGATCATATTTAGGCAGCCATTACCCCACTGTGTTTTGTGGGATCTTGTTTATGTGTAGTTGCCTGTGAGCCACTCCATAGCTTCACGTGTCGTTTGCTCTTTATTGTTTTTGTGCGTTTCACGAATTAAAGGATGTGGAACCCATATCACGCTACGCCTTGGTCCGAATGTTATTACGACGCTCGTGACAGAAGATCCCACCACACCAGGACCAAGCAGCGTGCCCAGGAGGAGTGGGTATCCTGGACTTGGGAGGAGATCAAGGAGGAGAAGATATCCTGGACTTGGGAGGAGATCAAGGAGGAGAAGATATCCTGGACTTGGGAGGAGATCAAGGAGGAGAAGATATCCTGGACTTGGGAGGAGATCAAGGAGGAGAAGATATCCTGGACTTGGGAGGAGATCAAGGAGGAGAAGATATCCTGGACTTGGGAGGAGATCAAGGAGGAGAAGATATCCTGGACTTGGGAGGAGATCAAGGAGGAGAAGATATCCTGGACTTGGGAGGAGATCAAGGAGGAGAAGATATCCTGGACTTGGGAGGAGATCAAGGAGGAGAAGATATCCTGGACTTGGGAGGAGATCAAGGAGGAGAAGATATCCTGGACTTGGGAGGAGATCAAGGAGGAGAAGATATCCTGGACTTGGGAGGAGATCAAGGAGGAGAAGATATCCTGGACTTGGGAGGAGATCAAGGAGGAGAAGGTATCCTGGACTTGGGAGGAGATCAAGGAGGAGAAGATATCCTGGACTTGGGAGGAAATAATGGGAGGACACGAAAGCCTTCCATGGAAGCAGACGCAAGGAGAGAAGGGAATACAGCGACGACGCCTGGGTTCGCGGCCACAACGAAAGCCCAAAGAACAGCCCCAATAAAAAAAATTGAGGGGGGGGGTACACGGGGTGGTTGGCGGAGCCGAGGAGTGAACCAGAGCCAATCTGGGAGAAGATGGAGAAATTGGAGGAGAGTGAACAGAGAGAGTCAGAGACCGTCAGTGAGTTGATGGAGAAATTGGAGGAGAGAGAAATTAGAGAGTTGTTGTGTTGGTGTATGATGCACGACATTCGCCCTAAGGAGCGTGTCATCCGTTTGATGCCAGCTGAGTCAGCTCTCCGTACTCGTCCTGAGGAGCGTGCTAGCCGTCTGGTAAAAACTGTGCCAGCTCCACACACCAGCTCTCCAGTACGCCTCCACAGCCCAGTACGTCCTGTGCCAGCTCTCTGCACTCGCCTTGAGGAGCGTGTCATCTGTCCGGTACCATGTGTGCCGGCTCTACGCACCAAGTCTCCAGTACGCCTTCACAGCCCAGTATGTCCTGTGCCAGGTCCTGGCACTCGCCGAGCGAAGTGTGTCATCTACGCACTAGGTCTCCAGTGCGCCTCCCCAGTCCAGTACGTCCTGTGGGGTACTGTCACGCCCTGACCATAGAGAGCCTTTGTTTTTCTATGTTATAGTAGGTTAGGACGTGACTGGGGTGTTTTCTAGTTATTATTTTCTATGTGGGGTTCTAGTTTAGTTTTTCTATGTTGGTGTTTGGTATGATTCCCAATTAGAGGCAGCTGGCAATCGTTGTCTCTAATCGGAGATCATATTTAAGTAGCATTTTTTCCACCTGTGTTTTATGGGATATTGTTTTGAGTTAGTGTATGTTACACCTCTTAGTTACGGTTCGTTGTTTGTTTCGTTCTCTCTTTGTTGTTTTGTGCGTTTTCAAATAAATATTACGTGGACACCATATCGCGCTGCAGTTTGATCCGATAATTATTCCAGCGAACGTGACAATCTGATCATTCTGGATCCTATTTTGACAGGTTGCACATCAAAATATCAGTCATTATTTTCTTGGATATATTAAATTAAATAGATTACTTTTTTAATCATAGGCTACCATCTCAGTTTTCTTATTTGCCACTGGAAGGGAACTGTCTAGAGCGCTGCCGTAAATGTAAAGTAACTTTCCATAAAAATAAATAAAAGATTGCTGTATTTGTTGTTATATCAAGTAAAATAGTTATATATATCGAGCTATTACTTTTTGTCCATATCGCCCAGCTCTAGTGCCTCCCATAAAAACTCTTCATTTCTTTATGGTAATGTTTGCTGACTTATTGTTATGCAGGAAATGTGTACATTTATCATGATATGGATTTTTGCCCATATCGCCCAGCTCATAGTCTCTCTTCGAAATGCAACGTATTATGGATGAACTTCTATTTTTGACAGATTAATTCTGCGTAGTTACAAGGTTAATTCTGCATAGTTACAAAGTTAATTCTGCATAGTTACAAGGTTAATTCTGCATAGTTACAAGGTTACTTCTGCATAGTTACAAGGTTAATTCTGCATAGTTACAAGGTTACTTCTGCATAGTTACAAGGTTAATTCTGCATAGTTACAAGGTTACGTCTGCGTAGTAACAGGGTTACTTCTGCGTAGTTACAGGGTTACTTCTGCGTAGTTACAAGGTTACTGCTGCGTAGTTACAAGGTTACTGGTGTCTGATTATGGGGTTACTTCTGTGTACTTACAAGGTTACTTCTGCGTAGTTACAAGGTTACTTCTGCGTAGTTACAAGGTTACTTCTGTGTAGTTACAAGGTTACTTCTGTGTAGTTACAAGGTTACTTCTGCGTAGTTACAAGGTTACTTCTGCGTAGTTACAAGGTTACTGTGCCTGGTTACAGGGTTACTTCTGCGTAGTTACAAGGTTACTTCTGCGTAGTTACAAGGTTACTGCTGAGTAGTTACAAGGTAAATTCTGTGTAGTTACAGGGTTACTGGTGCCTGGTTACAGGGTTACTTCTGCATAGTTACAAGGTTACTTCTGCGTAGTTACAAGGTTACTTCTGGGTAGTTACAAGGTTACTTCTGCGTAGTTACAAGGTTAAATCTGCCTGGTTACAGGGTTTAAACAGAAACAACAGTTTAGGCATTCATTCCGAGTGGTTAAGGTTAACGCTATTGTTTGGGGATGAGCATTGTGACCTGACGTAGCGCAGTGGTCTGAGCAACACGCTTCGGTTATTTCTAGTGATCAGGCTGTTCATAAATTTTATAGAAAGCCACATAAACACCCATATAATCTGGGAGAAATGAGGGAAGGGACTTGAAGACCATAAATAATTTTGTATAAAAAGATTGAAAACAATCCCACAAATTGTTGAATATGCTGTGCTGTGCTGTTCTCTGCTGTGCTGCCATATCCACATCTGAGGGGTTTTCAGAACAAGAAGCTAATCCTAACAGGGCCATTGAGGCATTGTTAGTGCGGAGACCTCTGGTCATTCTATCCCGTATCTGTCGTGACTCTGTGGATCTCCTTGAGTGACAGGTGGGGCGGAAACTTGGTGTGAGAAGCTCCATGCAGGAGGACAGGGAGAGCGGCGACCTGGTGTGAGAAGCTCCATGCAGGAGTACAGGGAGAGCGGCGACCTGGTGTGAGAAGCTCCGTGCAGGAGGACAGGGAGAGCGGCGACCTGGTGTGAGAAGCTCCGTGCAGGAGGACAGGGAGAGCGGCGACCTGGTGTGAGAAGCTCCATGCAGGAGGACAGGGAGAGCGGCGACCTGGTGTGAGAAGCTCCATGCAGGAGGACAGGGAGAGCGGCGACCTGGTGTGAGAAGCTCCATGCAGGAGTACAGGGAGAGCGGCGACCTGGTGTGAGAAGCTCCATGTAGGAGGACAGGGAGAGCGGCGACCTGGTGTGAGAAGCTCCATGCAGGAGTACAGGGAGAGCGGCGACCTGGTGTGAGAAGCTCCATGCAGGAGGACAGGGAGAGCGGCGACCTGGTGTGAGAAGCTCCGTGCGGGAGGACAGGGAGAGCGGCGACCTGGTGTGAGAAGCTCCGTGCGGGAGGACAGGGAGAGCGGCGACCTGGTGTGAGAAGCTCCATGCAGGAGGACAGGGAGAGCGGCGACTTGCAAGTAGCAAACGGAGTAAACTATAAAAACGGATATTACATGTGCCAGAGTTGCGTATCACATTTAACAAATCAAACATTGAAATAATTTTATAGAAGGTAAAGTAAAAAACCCAAACAAGTCTGTGCATCACTACCAGTAAATAGTAAAATGTAGAACTGTAGGTCTATTTCGGTACATGTGACTTCCTGGTTCTACCACAATGGCACAGAAAGAGTCGACACACACACACACACTACAGAAAGAATATGCTCTAATGTCTTTCTTCCTGAACAAAGACAATGAGCATCTCAACTTGTAATTTCGTGTTTCTTTTTTACATCAAAGAAGTTGAAGACTGTCTTTAGTTGATGTCTGTGACCCTGTTTTTATTTTTATGTTTAACTAGGCAAGTCAGTTAAGAACAAATTCTTATTTACAATGACATGCTACCGGGAGAACAGTGGGTTAACTGCCTTGTTCAGGGTAAGAACGACAGACCTTGTCAGATCAGGGATTCGATCCAGCAACCTTTCAGTAACTGGCCCAACGCTCTAACCACTAGGCTACCTGCCGCCTCTACACTCTAACCACTAGGCTACCTGCCGCCTCTACACTCTAACCACTAGGCTACCTGCCGCCTCTACACTCTAACCACTAGGCTACCTGCCGCCTCTACACTCTAACCACTAGGCTACCTGCCACCCCTGTTGAAGACTGTCTTTGGTTCAGCATTAAGGCTTGGCAAGTATACAAGAAGCTTGCAGATGATCTAGATTTTCTCTCTCTCTGTCTGTCTCTCTCTCTGTCTCTCTGTCTGTCTATCTCTCTGTCTCTCTCGCTGTCTCTCTCGCTGTCTCTCTGTCTGTCTCTCTGTCTCTCTGTCTGTCTATCTCTCTGTCTCTCTCGCTGTCTCTCTCGCTGTCTCTGTCTCTCTCTGTCTGTCTCTCTCTCTGTCTGTCTCTCTCTCTGTCTCTCTCTCTGTCTCGCTCTCTATCAATTCAATTCAATTCAAGGGGCTTTATTGGCATGGGAAACATGTGTTAACATTGCCAAAGCAAGTGAGGTAGACAATACACAAAAGTGAAACAAACAAAACGAATTAACAGTAAACATTACACATACAGAAGTTTCAAAACAATAAAGACATTACGAGTGTCATATTAAATATATACAGTGTTGTAACAATGTACAAATGGTTAAAGCACACAAGTTAAAATAAATAAGCATAAATATGGGTTGTATTTACAATGGTGTTTGTTTTTCACTGGTTGCCCTTTTCTTGCGGCAACAGGTCACAAATCTTGCTGCTGTGATGGCACACTGTGGAATTTCACCCAGTAGATATGGGAGTTTATCAAAATTGGATTTGTTTTCGAATTCTTTGTGGATCTGTGTGATCTGAGGGAAATATGTGTCTCTAATATGGTCATACATTGGGCAGGAGGTTAGGAAGTGCAGCTCGGTTTCCACCTCATTTTGTGGGCAGTGTGCACATAGCCTGTCTTCTCTTGAGAGCCATGTCTGCCTACGGCGGCCTTTCTCAATAGCAAGGCTATGCTCACTGAGTCTGTACATAGTCAAAGCTTTCCTTAAGTTTGGGTCAGTCACAGTGGTCAGGTATTCTGCCACTGCGTACTCTCTGTTTAGGGCCAAATAGCATTCTTGTTTGCTCTGTTTTTTTGTTAATTCTTTCCAATGTGTCAAGTAATTATCTTTTTGTTTTCTCATGATTTGGTTGGGTCTAATTGTGCTGTTGTCCTGGGGCTTTGTGAAAAAAAAACTATTTTAGGGTACTGGGGGTCTGGACAGAGGAGATGTAGTCATTGTTTAGGGTACTAGGGGTCTGGACAGAGGAGATGTAGTCATTGTTTAGGGTACTAGGGGTCTGGACAGAGGAGATATAGTCATTGTTTAGGGTACTAGGGGTCTGGACAGAGGAGATGTAGTCATTGTTTAGGGTACTAGGGTACTAGGGGTCTGGACAGAGGAGATGTAGTCATTGTTTAGGGTACTAGGGTACTAGGGGTCTAGACAGAGGAGATATAGTCATTGTTTAGGGTACTAGGGTACTAGGGGTCTAGACAGAGGAGATGTAGTCATTGTTTAGGGTACTAGGGTACTAGGGGTCTAGACAGAGAAGATATAGTCATTGTTTAGGGTACTAGGGTACTGGGGGTCTGGACAGAGGAGATGTAGTCATTGTTTAGGGTACTAGGGTACTAGGGGTCTAGACAGAGGAGATGTAGTCATTGTTTAGGGTACTAGGGTACTAGGGGTCTGGACAGAGGAGATGTAGTCATTGTTTAGGGTACTAGGGTACTAGGGGTCTGGACAGAGGAGATGTAGTCATTGTTTAGGGTACTAGGGTACTAGGGGTCTAGACAGAGGAGATATAGTCATTGTTTAGGGTACTAGGGTACTAGGGGTCTGGACAGAGGAGATGTAGTCATTGTTTAGGGTACTAGGGTACTAGGGGTCTGGACAGAGGAGATGTAGTCATTGTTTAGGGTACTAGGGTACTAGGGGTCTAGACAGAGGAGATATAGTCATTGTTTAGGGTACTAGGGTACTAGGGGTCTGGACAGAGGAGATGTAGTCATTGTTTAGGGTACTAGGGGGCTAGACAGAGGAGATATAGTCATTGTTTAGGGTACTAGGGTACTAGGGGTCTAGACAGAGGAGATGTAGTCATTGTTTAGGGTACTAGGGGTCTAGACAGAGGAGATATAGTCATTGTTTAGGGTACTAGGGGTCTAGACAGAGGAGATGTAGTCATTGTTTAGGGTACTAGGGGTCTAGACAGAGGAGATGTAGTCATTGTTTAGGGTACTAGGGGTCTAGACAGAGGAGATGTAGTCATTGTTTAGGGTACTAGGGTACTAGGGGTCTGGACAGAGGAGATGTAGTCATTGTTTAGGGTACTAGGGTACTAGGGGTCTAGACAGAGGAGATATAGTCATTGTTTAGGGTACTAGGGTACTAGGGGTCTAGACAGAGGAGATGTAGTCATTGTTTAGGGTACTAGGGTACTAGGGGTCTAGACAGAGAAGATATAGTCATTGTTTAGGGTACTAGGGTACTGGGGGTCTGGACAGAGGAGATGTAGTCATTGTTTAGGGTACTAGGGGTCTAGACAGAGGAGATGTAGTCATTGTTTAGGGTACTAGGGGTCTAGACAGAGGAGATATAGTCATTGTTTAGGGTACTAGGGGTCTAGACAGAGGAGATGTAGTCATTGTTTAGGGTACTAGGGGTCTAGACAGAGGAGATGTAGTCATTGTTTAGGGTACTAGGGTACTAGGGGTCTAGACAGAGGAGATGTAATCATTGTTTAGGGTACTAGGGTACTAGGGGTCTAGACAGAGGAGATGTAGTCATTGTTTAGGGTACTAGGGTACTAGGGGTCTAGACAGAGGAGATGTAGTCATTGTTTAGGGTACTAGGGGGCTAGACAGAGGAGATGTAGTCATTGTTTAGGGTACTAGGGGGCTAGACAGAGGAGATATAGTCATTGTTTAGGGTACTAGGGGTCTGGACAGAGGAGATGTAGTCATTGTTTAGGGTACTAGGGGTCTGGACAGAGGAGATGTAGTCATTGTTTGTGTGACTGTAAGTTGTTGTTCGTATGAGTTTGCATTTGGAGTGGTGGAAAAAAAGGAAAATAAAATTTCAGCACACCGTCCTGAATTAAACTATAAAGGTAGACCCATTAAGGTGATACCATCATACACAATGGGGTTGTATGACTTCCTGCTTCTGGACATCATTAAGGTAATACTATCATACACAATGGGGTTGTATGACTTCCTGCTTACAAACATCATTAAGGTGATACTATCATACACAATGGGGTTGTATGACTTCCTGCTTCTGGACATCATTAAGGTAATACTATCATACACAATGGGGTTGTATGACTTCCTGCTTCTGGAGATCATTAAGGTGATACTATCATACACAATGGGGTTGTATGACTTCCTGCTTCTGGACATCATTAAGGTAATACTATCATACACAATGGGGTTGTATGACTTCCTGCTTCTGGAGATCATTAAGGTGATACTATCATACACAATGGGGTTGTATGACTTCCTGCTTCTGGACATCATTAAGGTAATACTATCATACACAATGGGGTTGTATGACTTCCTGCTTCTGGACATCATTAAGGTGATACTATCATACACAATGGGGTTGTATGACTTCCTGCTTCTGGACATCATTAAGGTCTTCTTGAGAATACAGGGGGTGCTGTTTCGCATTAGCATAATTGCCTCTACAGATTAAACTGCCTCTTATTCAATTATTGCTGTTACTATATGCATATAACCATATGCCATTGGATAGAAAACAAGCTATGGTTTCTAAAACGGTTCCAATTTTGTCTCTGAGTCAAACACAGGTCATTTCACAGCACTTTCCCTGAGCCTGAAGAAGATTGCAAGATGTGTATGCTCGCTTCAAAGCTCTGCCTATATATGGTCACGCGACCTATGACCCGAAACACACTTCCTTCTTCTTCCTCTGGGTGTCTGGAAGACGTCAGAGGAGAAATTTTTTGTTTATCTTGTACTGACGTGAAATAAGACCTATTTCTTTAGCGTGACCGACAACTTCCGGTTTCTGAGATGCGCGTTTTCAGAGGTGCCATTGTCTTTTGTTATGCTGACGTTACGGATGAAAACTATCTCCGTGTCGAAGTTTGTTTGATACATGTGACCATATCACCGTAATGTATGTTTTTTCAATATAGTTTAATCAGATTATTAGAATTTTTTCGGGAGTTTTGCCGTGTTCCGTTCTTTGAGTTTTTTAACTTTGGACATGGACCGTGCCAGTCGACCAGTACCCAGGCTAAATGAAGAGGGGAGGTTGCCATTGTGAATGGATTGAACGACTCATCAGGACTAAGGACACCTTGATCAACATTCTGATGAAAGACCAGCAATAGTAAGACCCAATTTACGATGTTATTTCATATATCTGTCGTGCATGTGAACTGGTCGGGCGCGTCCAGCCGGTTCTGGCTGGCCTGGTTATGCTAATTTAGCGATACATTTTGTTTTCGCTATAAAACATTTAAAAAATCTGAAATATTGTTTGGATTCACCAGATGTTGGGCTTTCAATGTCTGTACGCTGTGTATTTTTTCTGAAATGTTTTAAGACAAGTAATTAGTTATATAACGTTGGTCTCTGTAATTGTTCTAGCTGCATCAGCACTATATCAGATTGCAGCTGCAATGTAGAACTGTGATTTATACCTGAAAAATGCACATTTAAAAAAAAAAAACTATGCTATACCATAAATATGTTATCAGACTGTCATCTTATAAATTTGTTTGTTGGTTTGTGGCTATCAATATCTTAGTTTAGCCGAATTGGTGATAGCACCTGATGGAGTAAGAAACTGTTGGAGTAAGAAAATGGTGTCTTTTGCTAACGTGTTTAGCTAATAGATTTACATATTTTGTCTTCCCTGTAAAACATTTAAAAAATCTGAAATGGTGGTTTTATTCACAAGATCTGTGTCTTTCATTGGGTGTCTTGGACTTGTGATTTAATGATATTTAGATGCTACTATTTAATTGTGACGCTATGCTAGCGATGCTAATCAGTGTGTGGGGGGGGGGGGGTGCTCCCGGATCCGGGTTAGGTACTCTGTAGAGGTTTTAAGGTAATACTATCATACACAATGGGGTTGTAAGACTTCCTGCTTCTGGACATCATTAAGGTGATACTATCATACACAATGGGGTTGTATAACTTCCTTCTTCTGGTCATCATTAAGGTGATACTATCATACACAATGGGGTTGTATGACTTCCTGCTTCTGGACATCATTAAGGTAATACTATCATACACAATGGGGTTGTATGACTTCCTGCTTCTGGACATCATTAAGGTGATACTATCATACACAATGGGGTTGTAAGACTTCCTGCTTACAAACATCATTAAGGTGATACTATCATACACAATGGGGTTGTATGACTTCCTGCTTACAAACATCATTAAGGTGATACTATCATACACAATGGGGTTGTATGACTTCCTGCTTACAAACATCATTAAGGTGATACTATCATACACAATGGGGTTGTAAGACTTCCTGCTTCTGGACATCATTAAGGTGATACTATCATACACAATGGGGTTGTAAGACTTCCTGCTTCTGGAGATCATTAAGGTGATACTATCATACACAATGGGGTTGTATGACTTCCTGCTTCTGGTCATCATTAAGGTGATACTATCATACACAATGGGGTTGTATGACTTCCTGCTTCTGGACATCATTAAGGTGATACTATCATACACAATGGGGTTGTATGACTTCCTGCTTCTGGTCATCATTAAGGTGATACTATCATACACAATGGGGTTGTATGACTTCCTGCTTACAAACATCATTAAGGTGATACTATCATACACAATGGGGTTGTAAGACCTCCTGCTCACAAACATCATTAAGGTGATACTATCATACACAATGGGGTTGTATGACTTCCTGCTTCTGGACATCATTAAGGTAATACTATCATACAAAATGGGGTTGTAAGACTTCCTGCTTCTGGAGATCATTAAGGTAATACTATCATACACAATGGGGTTGTAAGACTTCCTGCTTACAAACATCATTAAGGTAATACTATCATACACAATGGGGTTGTAAGACTTCCTGCTCACAAACATCATTAAGGTGATACTATCATACACAATGGGGTTGTAAGACTTCCTGCTCACAGACATCAACATAAAAACCCTCAGATCTCTCCAAGACGTTATTACATAATTACTATTGGCTCTTGGGTCAAAAAAGCTTTCTCTCGAAAGACAATCGTATGTTGAAAACTCTTGCTTGAGTGATTCTTCAAAACAAAGACACAGTCACGGGTTAGTATATACTATAAAGTTGTTACGCTTGACTGACTGTGCTTCGAAACAAGGAACTGGCTGATTTACCACAGTTGCTAAGGTTATAAATAGCTTCCTGGCCTCTGTCTAGTAAGAACCATCACTAGTGCTGAGCGACTAGTGCTTTTTGATGTCGGTTCGGTTTTGGTTAAAATTATTACAAAATAATCACGCTTTTTGATTTCGCTAATAAAAAATAATAAAAAAAAACATTAATAATAATGACATTACAATGAAATTTACAGATGGTTTTTTTTAATGGATATTCCAAATCCAAAAATAGTGAACATTCAATTGCCAAAACATTTAAAATATTCCATTGTCTCTGCCAGGTTCACATTGGGTAGACATCAATAGAAAAATAGTAAATTACTATTAAAAAATACAATATTTCAGTTATTATATTATTTAGGTCTGATTTTATGACTTTATAATTCCTTAAAGTCATCGTCTCATCTCTGCCCAGGCAGTAGCAGTCAGCCAGACAGTTATCTCTGTTCTCCCCATACTGTACTGTCTACAGTTATCTCTGTTCTCCCCATACTGTACTGTCTACAGTTATCTCTGTTCTCCCCATACTGTACGGTCTACAGTTATCTCTGTTCTCCCCATACTGTACGGTCTACAGTTATCTCTGTTCTCCCCATACTGTACGGTCTACAGTTATCTCTGTTCTCCCCATACTGTACGGTCTACAGTTATCTCTGTTCTCCCCATACTGTACGGTCTACAGTTATCTCTGTTCTCCCCATACTGTACTGTCTACAGTTATCTCTGTTCTCCCCATACTGTACTGTCTGTAGTTATCTCTGTTCTCCCCATACTGTACTGTCTACAGTTATCTCTGTTCTCCCCATACTGTACTGTCTACAGTTATCTCTGTTCTCCCCATACTGTACGGTCTACAGTTATCTCTGTTCTCCCCATACTGTACTGTCTACAGTTATCTCTGTTCTCCCCATACTGTACTGTCTACAGTTATCTCTGTTCTCCCCATACTGTACTGTCTACAGTTATCTCTGTTCTCCCCATACTGTACTGTCTACAGTTATCTCTGTTCTCCCCATACTGTACGGTCTACAGTTATCTCTGTTCTCCCCATACTGTACTGTCTACAGTTATCTCTGTTCTCCCCATACTGTACTGTCTACAGTTATCTCTGTTCTCCCCATACTGTACTGTCTACAGTTATCTCTGTTCTCCCCATACTGTACTGTCTACAGTTATCTCTGTTCTCCTCATACTGTACTGTCTACAGTTCTCTGTTCTCCCCATACTGTACTGTCTACAGTTATCTCTGTTCTCCCCATACTGTACGGTCTAGTTATCTCTGTTCTCCCCATACTGTACGGTCTACAGTTATCTCTGTTCTCCCCATACTGTACGGTCTACAGTTATCTCTGTTCTCCCCATACTGTACGGTCTACAGTTATCTCTGTTCTCCCCATACTGTACTGTCTACAGTTATCTCTGTTCTCCCCATACTGTACTGTCTACAGTTATCTCTGTTCTCCCCATACTGTACAGTCTACAGTTATCTCTGTTCTCCCCATACTGTACTGTCTACAGTTATCTCTGTTCTCCCCATACTGTACTGTCTGTAGTTAGACATACTTTCACCAACTGTCTCTGTCCCTCATTGTGTTGTGTGTGGTCTGTGTGTATCTAACCTAACGTAGCAGGTGTTACAGTGTCTCTGTCCCTCATTGTGTTGTGTGTGGTCTGTGTGTATCTAACCTAACGTAGCAGGTGTTACAGTGTCTCTGTCCGTCATTGTGGTGTGTGGTCTGTGTGTATCTAACCTAACGTAGCAGGTGTTACAGTGTCTCTGTCCGTCATTGTGGTGTGTGGTCTGTGTGTATCTAACCTAACGTAGCAGGTGTTACAGTGTCTCTGTCCGTCATTGTGTTGTGTGTGGTCTGTGTGTATCTAACCTAACGTAGCAGGTGTTACAGTGTATCCATCCAGAGATCTGTATATAATGACGAGATGCTCATGTCTCCGCCCTAACAATGGGAGTCGTTTTCCCAAAGGAGGGAATGCAAGGGACTTGCTAAGAATATTTGTATTCTGTACAGGCTTCCTTCTTTCCACTCTGTCATTTAGGTTAGTATTGTGGAGTAACTACAATGTTGTTGATCCATCCTCAGTTTTCTCCTATCATATCCATTAAAAACTCTGTTTTAAAAGTCACCATTGGCCTCATGGTGAAATCCCTGAGCGGTTTCCTTCCTCTCCGGCAACTGAGTTAGGAAGAACGCCTGTATCTTTGTAGTGACTGAGTGCATTGATACACCATCCAAAGTGTAATTAATAACTTCACCATGCTCAAAGGGATATTCAATGTCTGCTTCTTTTTTTTTACCCATCTACCAATAGGTGCCCTTTGTTGTGAGGCATTGGAAAACCTCCCTGGTCTTTGTGGTTGAATCTGTGTTTGAAATTCACTGCACAACTGAGGGACCATACAGATAATTGAATGTGTGGGGTACAGAGATGTGATAGTCATTAAAAAAATCATGTTAAACACTATTGTTACACACAGAGTGAATCCACGTAACTTATTATGTGACTTGCTAAGCACATTTTTACTCCTGAACCTATTTATGGTCGACATAACAAAGGGGTTGGATTTTTAAAAGACCCAATAAATTTCAAATTTTCATTTTGTATTAGTTTGTACAAATTTCTAAAAACATAACTCCACTTTGACATGATGGGGTATTGTGTAGAGAGAGGCCAGTGACAAAACATCTGAATGTCATTTATGTTAAATTAAGGCTGTAACAAAATGTGTTATAAGTCAAGGTTTACTCCCTTTTTCTTTTTTCTTTTTTTTCTTGAATACTTTCTGAAGACGCTGTTCCTTTAACATATTTTCTCATTTCTCTCCCTCATCACAAGTAAAGGTAGACCTAACAGTTAGTTATTGTGTTTTTACACATTTCATGTTTTGGTTTATGAATTATTAAGTGATTAAAACTCAAAATTATGTTACTAAATCGGTAACGGAAATTTTGCAATTGAATTGGCTACAATGGTAAATCATAGTAGTCACAAACCAGAGTTGGGTTCACAAGTTTGGACAGCACAGTAGAGTACAGTACAGCAAAGAAGACTATAGTTCAGTACAGTACTGTATGGCAACTGCTCGGTCTCCGACCACAAGGCACTACAGAGGGTAGTGTGTACGGCCTAGTACATCCCCGGGGCCAAGCTTCCTGCCATCCAGAACCTCTATACCAGGCGGTGTCGGAGGAAGGCCCTAAAAATTGTCAAAGACTCCAGCCACCGTAGTCAAAGACTGTTCTCTCTTCTACCGCACGGCAAGCGGTACCGGAGCGCCAAGTCTAGGTCCAAGAGGCTTCTAAACAGCTTCTAACCCCAAGCCATAAGTCTCCTGAACATCTAATCAAATGGCTACCCAGACTATTTGCATTGCCTCCCCCATCTACGCTGCTGCTTCTCTCTGTTATTATCGATGCATAGTCACTTATAACTCTACCTACATGTACATATTATCTCAACTACCTCGACACCGGTGCCCCCGCACATTGACTCTGTACCGGTACCCCCTGTATATAGCCTCCACATTGACTCTGTACCGGTACCCCCTGTATATAGCCTCCACATTGACTCTGTACCGGTACCCCCTGTATATAGCCTCCACATTGACTCTGTACCGGTACCCACTGTATATAGCCTCCACATTGACTCTGTACCGGTACCCCCTGTATATAGCCTCCACATTGACTCTGTACCGGTACCTCCTGTATATAGCCTCCACATTGACTCTGTACCGGTACCCCCTGTATATAGCCTCCACATCGACTCTGTACCGGTACCCCCTGTATATAGCCTCCACATTGACTCTGTACCGGTACCCCCTGTATATAGCCTTCACATTGACTCTGTACCGCTACCCCCTGTATATAGCCTCCACATTGACTCTGTACCGCTACCCCCTGTATATAGTCTCCACATTGACTCTGTACCGTAATACCCTGTATATAGTCTCCACATTGACTCTGTACCGTAACACCCTGTATATAGCCTCTACATTGACTCAGTACTGGTACTCCCTGTATATAGCATCCACATTGACTCTGAACCGTAACACCCTGTATATAGCCTCCACGTTGACTTGGTACCGGTACCCGCTGTATATAGCCTCCACATTGACTCTGTACCGGTCCCCCCTGTATATAGCCTCCACATTGACTCTGTACCGGTACCTCCTGTATATAGCCTCCACATTGACTCTGTACCGTAATACCCTGTATATAGCCTCCACATTGACTCTGTACCGTAACACCCTGTATATAGTCTCCACATTGACTCTGTACCGTAATACCCTGTATATAGCCTCCACATTGACTCTGTACCGTAACACCCTGTATATAACCTCCACATTGACTCTGTACCGCTACCCCCCCTGTATATAGCCTCCACATTGACTCTGTACCGGTACCCCCTGTATATAGCCTCCACATTGTCTCTGTACCGTAACACCCTGTATATAGCCTCCACATTGACTCTGTACCGGTACCCCCTGTATATAGCCTCCACATTGACTCTGTACCGGTACCCCCTGTATATAGCCTCCACATTGACTCTGTACCGGTAACCCCCTGTATATAGCCTCCACATTGACTCTGTACCTGTACACCCTGTATATAGCCTCCACATTGACTCTGTACCGGTACCCCCTGTATATAGCCTCCACATTGACTCTGTACCGTAATACCCTGTATATAGTCTCCACATTGACTCTGTACCGTAATACCCTGTATATAGTCTCCACATTGACTCTGTACCGTAATACCCTGTATATAGTCTCCACATTGACTCTGTACCGTAACACCCTGTATATAGCCTCCACATTGACTCTGTACCGTAATACCCTGTATATAGTCTCCACATTGACTCTGTACCGGTACCCCCTGTATATAGCCTCCCCATTGACTCTGTACCGGTACCCCCTGTATATAACCTCCACATTGACTCTGTACCGGTACCCCCTGTATATAGCCTCCCCATTGACTCTGTACCGTAACACCCTGTATATAGCCTCCACATTGACTCTGTACCGTAACACCCTGTATATAGCCTCCACATTGACTCTGACTGGTTTCCCCTGTATATAGCCTCCACATTGACTCTGTACCGTAATACCCTGTATATAGCCTCCATATTGACTCTGTATCGTAACACCCTGTATATAGCCTCCACATTGACTCTGTACCGTAACACCCTGTATATAGCCTCCACATTGACTCTGTACCGGTACCCCCTGTATATAGCCTCCACACTGACTCGGTACCGGTACCTCCTGTATATAGCCTCCACATTGACTCTGTACCGTAACACCCTGTATATAGCCTCCACATTGACTCTGTACCGTAACACCCTGTATATAGCCTCCACATTGACTCTGTACCGTAACACCCTGTATATAGCCTCCACATTGACTCTGTACCGGTACACCCTGTATATAGCCTCCACATTGACTCTGTACCGTAACACCCTGTATATAGCCTCCACATTGACTCTGTACTGGTACCCCCTGTATATAGCCTCCACATTGACTCTGTACCGCTACCCCCTGTATATAGCCTCCACATTGACTCTGAACCGTAACACCCTGTATATAGCCTCCACATTGACTCTGTACTGGTACCCGCTTTATATAGCCTCCACATTGACTCTGTACTGGTGCCCCCTGTATATAGCCTCCACATTGACTCTGTACCATATAGCCTCCACATTGACTCTGTACCGTAACACCCTGTATATAGTCTCCACATTGACTCTGTACCGGTACCCCTTGTATATAGCCTCCACAATGACTATGTACCAGTACCCCCTGTATATAGCCTCCACATTTACTCTGTACCGGTTCCCCCTGCAATTCTGTTACTGGGTGTAAATCATACTTCACTTACTGTACTTCCAATAACTAAATGAGATTTGTTTTATCTCAAGGTGTGATGTCATAGCTGACACCCCATTATTCTGTCTGCTGACATCATTAAATCTTAATTCAGAGTATATTTTTCAGAGTTTTTGGAAAACGTGGTCACATTAAAAACCTGAGGGACATTTTACAGTAATACGTGGTCACATTAAAAACCTGAGGGTCATTTTACAGTAATACGTGGTCACATTAAAAACCTGAGGGTCATTTTACAGTAATACGTGGTCACATTAAAAACCTGAGGGTCATTTTACAGTAATACGTGGTCACATTAAAAACCTAAGGGTCATTTTACAGTAATACGTGGTCACATTAAAAACCTGAGGGTCATTTTACAGTAATACGTGGTCACATTAAAAACCTGAGGGTCATTTTACAGTAATACGTGGTCACATTAAAAACCTGAGGGTCATTTTACAGTAATACGTGGTCACATTAAAAACCTGAGGGTCATTTTACAGTAATACGTGGTCACATTAAAAACCTGAGGGTCATTTTACAGTAATACGTGGTCACATTAAAAACCTGAGGGAAATTTTACAGTAATACGTGGTCACATTAAAAACCTGAGGGTCATTTTACAGTAATACGTGGTCACATTAAAAACCTGAGGGTCATTTTACAGTAATACGTGGTCACATTAAAAACCTGAGGGTCATTTTACAGTAATACGTGGTCACATTAAAAACCTGAGGGACATTTTACAGTAATACGTGGTCACATTATAAACCTGAGGGACATTTTACAGTAATACGTGGTCACATTAAAAACCTGAGGGTCATTTTACAGTAATACGTGGTCACATTAAAAACCTGAGGGTCATTTTACAGTAATACGTGGTCACATTAAAAACCTGAGGGAGATATTACAGTAATATGTGGTCACATTAAAAACCTGAGGGAGATTTTACAGTAATATGTGGTCAAATTAAAAACCTGAGGGAGATTTTACAGTAATACGTGGTCACATTAAAAACCTGAGGGAGATTTTACAGTAATATGTGGTCACATTAAAAACCTGAGGGACATTTCACAGTAATATGTGGTCACATTAAAAACCTGAGGGAGATTTTACAGTAATTTTGTTACCAAATTCTGCATCTGCACAGTTCTTCCAGTAAATGTGTTTTTGTAAAATGTTCAGTGTAAATTGTTAAAAGTAGTCCTTGTGCATAGAGTTGTATGGTTTTTAAAAAATTGAAATTAATGTTTTTGTTTGGCCTACATTTAAAATAGAAAAAATCTATTTCCTGTGGAATTACCCAGTAACAAACACAGAGGATGGTGGCATTTCCTTTAGTAAGCAAAACCAACACACGTGCACACACACACAGACACAGAATAACACACAAACACACACGGTACGCAAATTAGGCAAGGTGTACACGTACGTGATAAATCCTGAGAAGCCAGTGTTTAAAGGATATATTGGCATGGGTGTTGTTAGGCCAGAGATGAAGTCGAGGTTTGACAAACCATGCCAATATATCCTCCAAAACACCGGCTTCGAGGGCATTATCAGTTTTATACAACGGGTTAACAACATATTCAAATAATGATTGACATATTTTCATTAAAAACTTTATTTTGTTGAATGTATTCATACGATTTAATCCGTCCTCGAGATATAGTCCTGACACAACTCTAGTGTTGCTACCACAAGATATAGTCCTGACACAACTCTAGTGTTGCTACCACAAGATATAGTCCTGACACAACTCTAGTGTTGCTACCACAAGATATAGTCCTGACACAACTCTAGTGTCGCTACCACAAGATATAGTCCCGACACAACTCTAGTGTTGCTACCACAAGATATAGTCCCGACACAACTCTAGTGTTGCTACCACAAGATATAGTCCCGACCCAGTCGTTGAATCTTTTTGTTCTGTATCTATGGACGCGACCCAGTCGTTGTTCTGTATCTATGGACGCGACCCAGTCGTTGAGTCTTTTTGTTCTGTATCTATGGACGCGACCCAGTCGTTGTTCTGTATCTATGGACGCGACCCAGTCGTTGAGTCTTTTTGTTCTGTATCTATGGACGCGACCCAGTCGTTGAATCTTTTTGTTCTGTATCTATGGACGAGACCCAGTCTTCTTGTTCTGTATCTATGGACGAGACCCAGTCGTTTTTCTGTATCTATGGACGCGACCCAGTCATTCAATCTCAATGTCCATTACCATACTGGCTGGCAATGTTCTCATCCCTTGCTTGATAGCTTTTCAACTATGGCTAATTTACAGTCAAAAAGTGCAGCCAGAATAACAACAAAGTAGCTGCATTTGCATTTGTTCAGGATGTTTTCTAGTGACCTTTATTTGGATAACAATGAGCATAATGAGGCGTGATTTCACCTGGCATAGAAAATGTGCTCATTGTCAGGACACTGTTGTTCAGAGGAGCACAGCCTACACCACAGCCAACTACACAGCCAACTACACAGCCAACAACACAGCCAACAACACAGCCAACAACACAGCCAACACAGTCAACAACACAGTCAACAACACAGACAACGACACAGCCAACAACACAGCCAACAACACAGCCAACAACACAGCCAACAACACAGCTAACAACACAGCTAACAACACAGCCAACAACACAGCTAACAACACAGCCAACAACACAGCTAACAACACAGCCAACAACACAGCTAACAACACAGCCAACAACACAGTTAACAACACAGCCAACAACACAGCCAACAACACAGCTAACAACACAGCCAACAACACAGTTAACAACACAGCCAACAACACAGCCAACAACACAGCCAACAACACAGCCAACAACACAGCCAACAACACAGCCAACAACACAGCCAACAACACGGCTAACAACACGGCCAACAACACGGCCAACAACACAGCCAACAACACAGCCAACAACACAGTCAACAACACATTCAACAACACAGCTAACAACACAGCCAACAACACAGCCAACATCACAGCCAACATCACAGCCAACAACACAGCCAACAACACAGCCAACAACACAGTCAACAACACAACCAACAACACGGCTAACAACACGGCCAACAACACAGCCAACAACACAGCCAACAACACAGCCAAAAACACAGTCAACAACACAGTCAACAACACAGCTAACAACACAGCCAACAACACAGCCAACAACACAGCCAACATCACAGCCAACAACACAGCCAACAACATAGTCAACAACACAGCCAACAACACGGCTAACAACACGGCCAACAACACAGCCAACAACACAGCCAACAACACAGCCAAAAACACAGTCAACAACACAGTCAACAACACAGCTAACAACACAGCCAACAACACAGCCAACAACACAGTCAACAACACAGCTAACAACACAGCCAACAACACAGCCAACAACACAGTCAACAACACAGCTAACAACACAGCCAACAACACAGCTAACAACACAGCAACACGATCACTTCAAACTGAAGCTAGAAAGTCTACAAACTAGCTGCACTTTGTTTCGTTTTACCTTTTTTCAATTGACATTTCTTTGTATAAATCCATAAAAATTATGCCAGCTGATTCATGATTTCGACTGACTGAGAAACGCTGCCTGCCTGTCTGACTCGTCCCGACCCCTGACCCCGACACGTTCATTACTACGGGACAGCTGGAGATGGAATTTGAATATTGAAATAATGTTGCAAATGTCAGAGAGACAGACAGCAAAGGTTTATACAAATCTCCCTTGTTGAAAACTAAATGTTAATTTAAAAGAAATGTGAGATAATGTCTAGATGCTTTTTATAGTGGAGATCAAGTTTATAAATTGCCTGGTTGGGCTGATGAGACAGTCAGATGGAACAGAGTCTAAATAGGCATTTTAACCTCATAGATTTAGCAGGTGGTAACTTGTGGAATAGACACCGGCTGGAATGCGGTATTAACCAATCAGCATTCAGGGTTAGACCCACACGTTGTATAAACACACACACACACACACAAAGTTGCATGAGGTGTACACACACACCCCTAAACACACACACAGACACACCACACACTGCACCCAACCCCTCATCCCACCCAGCCACACACTGCCAACCAGAGCACAGCAAGCCTGACAGGGTCAACCTTAGCCAAGTCCAGAATATGGTAATGACTACAGAATATGGTAATGACTACAGAATATGGTAATGACTACAGAATATGGTAATGACGTACCGAGTCAGCCCTACCCAAGTTAAGTCCAGAATATGGTAATGACTACAGAATATGGTAAATATTACAGAATATGGTCATGACTACAGAATATGGTAAAGACTACAGAATATGGTAATGACTACATAATATGGTAAATACTACGGAATATGGTAATGACTACAGAATATGGTAATGACTACAGAATATGGTAAAGACTACAGAATATGGTCATGACTACAGAATATGGTAAAGACTACAGAATATGGTAAAGACTACAGAATATGGTCATGACTACAGAATATGGTAAATACTACAGAATATGGTAAAGACTACATAATATGGTAATGACTTGGAAGACTTGGTGAATATGACATCTAGACTCTAAGAGAGGTTTAGGCTACGTCCCATATGTCATCCTATGTTCCTACACAGGGCCCAGGGGTCCTGGTCAAAAGTGTTACACTATGTGTTGAATAGGGTCTAAATTGGGACGCAGGATTGCTCTAATTACGAGACAGAAGAATTAAAGTACAGGCGAACGCTTACTCTGCTTGTACCACACAGACCTGGGGCCAGTCTATCATTTACCACACAGACCTGGGATCAGTCTATCATTTACCACACAGACCTGGGATCAGTCTATCATTTAACACACAGACCTGGGACCAGTCTGTCATATACCACACAGACCTGAGACAAGTCTATCATATACCACACAGACCTGGGACCAGTCTATCATATACCACACAGACCTGGGACCAGTCTATCATATACCACACAGACCTGGGACCAGTCTATCATATACCACATAGACCTGGGACCAGTCTATCATATACCACAAAGACCTGGGACCAGTCTATCATATACCACACAGACCTGGGACCAGTCTATCATTTACCACACAGACCTGGGACCAGTCTATCATATACCACAAAGACCTGGGACCAGTCTATCATATACCACACAGACCTGGGACCAGTCTATCATATACCACAAAGACCTGGGACCAGTCTATCATATACCACACAGACCTGGGACCAGTCTATCATATACCACACAGACCTGGGACCAGTCTATCATATACCACAAAGACCTGGGACCAGTCTATCATATACCACACAGACCTGGGACCAGTCTATCATATACCACACAGACCTGGGACCAGTCTATCATATACCACACAGGTCATACCACACAGACCTGGGACCAGTCTGTCATATACCACACAGACCTGGGGCCAGTCTATCATTTACCACACAGACCTGGGACCAGTCTATCATTTACCACACAGACCTGGGACCAGTCTATCATATACCACACAGACCTGGGACCAGTCTATCATTTACCACACAGACCTGGGACCAGTCTATCATATACCACACAGACCTGGGACCAGTCTATCATATACCACACAGACCTGGGACCAGTCTATCATATACCACACAGACCTGGGACCAGTCTATCATTTACCACACAGACCTGGGACCAGTCTATCATATACCACAAAGACCTGGGACCAGTCTATCATATACCACAAAGACCTGGGACCAGTCTATCATATACCACACAGACCTGGGACCAGTCTATCATTTACCACACAGACCGGGACCAGTCTATCATATACCACACAGACCTGGGACCAGTCTATCATATACCACACAGGTCTTACCACACAGACCTGGGACCAGTCTGTCATATACCACACAGACCTGGGGCCAGTCTATCATTTACCACACAGACCTGGGACCAGTCTATCATTTACCACACAGACCTGGGACCAGTCTATCATATACCACACAGACCTGGGACCAGTCTATCATTTACCACACAGACCTGGGACCAGTCTATCATATACCACAAAGACCTGGGACCAGTCTATCATATACCACACAGACCTGGGACCAGTCTATCATATACCACACAGACCTGGGCCAGTCTATCATATACCACACAGGTCTTACCACACAGACCTGGGACCAGTCTGTCATATACCACACAGATCTGGGACCAGTCTATCATATACCACACAGACCTGGGACCAGTCTATCATATACCACACAGACCTGGGACCAGTCTATCAAATCTCAGACATACCTAAATCTATCAGGGCCTGGGGTGAAGGTTCACCTTCCAACAGGACAAAGACCCTCACCACACACCCAAGACAACGTAGGAGTGGCTTTGGGACAAGTCTCTGAATGTCCTTGAGTGGCCCAGCCAGAGTCCAGACTTGAACCCGATCGAACATCTCTGGAGAGACCTGAAAATAGATGTGCAGCGATGCTCCCCATCCAACCTGACAGAGCTTGAGAGGATCTGCAGAGAAGAAAGGGAGAAACTCCCCAAATACAGGTGTGCCAAGCTTGTAGTGTCATATCCAAGAAGACTTGAGGCTGTAATCGCTGCCAACGGTGCTTTAACAAAGTTCTGAGTAAAGGGTCTGAAAACGTATGTAATATTTACGTTTTTATTTTATTTTATACATTTGCAAGAAAATTCTAAAAAACGGTTTTTGCTTTGTCATTCTGGGGTATTGTGATGTCATTATGGTGTATTGTGATGTCATTCTGGGGTATTGTGATGTCATTATGGTGTATTGTGATGTCATTCTGGGGTATTGTGATGTCATTATGGTGTATTGTGATGTCATTCTGGGGTATTGTGATGTGATTATGGGGTATTGTGATGTCATTCCGGGGTATTGCGCGTAGCTTGATGAGGGGGGAGTGGAAACAATGTAATCCATTTTAGAATAAGGCTGTAACATAACAAACTGTGGGTAAAGTCAAGGGGTCTGAACACATTCTGAATGCACTGTCTATGTAGCTATAGATAGTAGGCTACACTGATTAATGAAACAATCTCTAGTAAGGTAGTGTTTTTAGAGTGGACTGACTGTATTATTTGGCAATAACAGACTGGTTTTATGAGCACCTTTCTATCCAAGCTGGGAGAGAGGGCGAGGACAGCTCATGTCATCCAGGTTCAGGTAGGCTATACAGGACAGTTGTATATTCAAAATAATCCATTGGTAGCTGATTAATATGCTGTTGCATCCAATATTCATTTTACAATCTGCAGTGTTTTGAATTTCCAACTTTAATTACTGCCACCAGCCGGCAGCACTGCGACGCCGTGTATAGCTTGGTGAAATGTTAGGCTTAGTAGAAGTCTAGGTGTTACTAAGCTAACATGTGGAATTGTTTTAAGATGGTCGTATGGAATTGTTTTAAGATGGTCATACCATGGATCATTTAGCTATTTGATTTAGAATTTTAGGACCCCTTTAGGTATCCCCCAAAAAAAGTACATCTTTTTTGCTTTATAAAATATTGAATTTGGCCTTTACTACTATAGCCCATAGAAAAAACATTGAATAACACATTCATAAATGACAACAACAAAACATTTGGGGGACGAGACCGTCCTTTAGTCTCTTATTTTTGTTGGCACAAAACTACCTCCATTAATTTGTACGGGTTACCTTCAGACAAGTCCCGTGACAATTAGGGGGTTCATAGAGCAAAAACGGATAACACCTTCGTGTCCGTGAGTCTCCACCTTTCCACAGGGAGGGCGGTCATATTAGTTTGTAACCCAAACGGTTTGGAAGCTACAGACGGAAGTCGAACAATCAGCGTTACCGACTTCAGACGAGTTCCGTGGGGCAAAAAAACGGAGAACGTCATCGTGTTCGTGAAAGTCTCATCTATACGTTTTTTTTTTTAGGTGAAACCGTTTGGGAGCTCCACAGACGTAGAAGACCGATTTTCAGGATATCTCACGGTCTGACAAATACCTCTGTAGCTCGGCCACCTTCTACAGCAGCTGCAGAAGGCCAGCATAGGATTGAGACGCAGCCCATGTAAAAAAAATTACCAAAAAAAAAAAACACATCTCCAGCTTAAACTGATGGATTGTGTTGGGGATTTATTATGTTACTTGGATTGACGCACCGGGTGTGTCAGAAGACTCTTAATTAACACGAGGATAAAATAGTCCAACCAATAAGCATGTACCCATTGGCGAAAGCAAAGCCATACACGCTCTGGCGCCACAATGATAGGCATGCAGTCGCAATGACAGTGATTAGTAATCTATACGTTATGAGTGGCTGACACGTTAAAAAAAAAAACGAATTGGGGGGGGGGGGGGCGAACTCCGACCTTGCAAAGTCCAGACAAACTGCGATAACCCAGTAACACACACCATTCATTAGATAACCCATGTGAACCATTTCCCCAAACAACTGAACAACCAGCCCTGGGGACAAGCCATGGCACTGTAGGATACAGTGTATCAATGGCAGTATCAACAGTACAGAGTAGGATTGAGTGTATCAACAGTACAGAGTAGGATAGAATGAATGAATGGCCCAGTAGCACACAGTGTATCAATAGTACAGATTGAATGGCCCAGTAGCACACAGTGTATCAATGGTAAAGAATGAATGGCCCAGTAGCACACAGTGTATCAATGGTAAAGAATGAATGGCCCAGTAGCACACAGTGTATCAATGGTACAGAATGAATGGCCCAGTAGCACACAGTGTATCAATGGTACAGAATGAATGGCCCAGTAGCACATAGTGTGTCAATGGTACAGAATGAATGGCCCAGTAGGACACAGCGTATCAATGGTACAGAATGAATGGCCCAGTAGCACACAGTGTGTCAATGGTACAGAATGAATGGCCCAGTAGCACACAGTGTATCAATGGTACAGAATGAATGGCCCAGTAGCACACAGAGTAACAATGGTACAGAATGAATGGCCCAGTAGGACACAGTGTATCAATGGTACAGAATGAATGGCCCAGTAGCACACAGAGTAACAATGGTACAGAATGAATGGCCCAGTAGGACACAGTGTATCAATGGTACAGAATGAATGGCCCAGTAGGATTTAATCAATGTCAGTTGAATCAATGTCACAGAATGAATGAATGATGTCAACAATCTAAGAACGTTGTACTGTACCTTCTGGAGCCTTTGGAATAAGTGAAGGTGAAGGTGGCGTCAGTATATCTGAAATCTGAAATCAAGAAGAGGGGAAATAGAACCGGTCAAAACGGAAATCAACAAGAGGGGAAATAGAACCGGTCAAAACGGAAATCAACAAGAGGGGAAATAGAACCGGTCAGAACGGAAATCAACAAGAGGGGAAATAGAACCGGTCCGAACGGAAATCAACAAGAGGGGAAATAGAACCGGTCCGAACGGAAATCAACAAGAGGGGAAATAGAACCGGTCAGAACGGAAATCAACAAGAGGGGAAATAGAACCGGTCCGAACGGAAATCAACAAGAGGGGAAATAGAACCGGTCCGAACGGAAATCAACAAGAGGGGAAATAGAACCGGTTCGAACAGAAATCAACAAGAGGGGAAATAGAACCGGTCAGAACGGAAATCCACAAGAGGGTTATTAGCCACTACTACACAATGTCAAGATACAACCACAGGAAGAGAAAAAAAAATCCCTTCAACAAATGCAGTTTCCATGGCAACATCAAAAGGGGTTCCACTGACTGACCAAATATGTAAAGGAGCATAAATTGTCGGACAATATCACATTTACACAACCGTTACGTTATGTCCGGTAGAAATGTACCGTCAAAAGGCAAATGTTCTATTCGGCTGGTGTCTTCAATATTATGTCTGTCTGTCATTCTGTAGGGATGTTTAACCAAAGCCTATTGTCATCATGACAAGAATATTAATCTATTCCTATTTCTCTTCATGTTAAATAATTATCACCATTTCAAACTATCCGTATCAAGGCCTACAAACGTTTTGCCAGACAACAAAATGTAATGATAGACTCTAATGGTGTCTGGGTTTTCCCAATTTAATCATCACTCACAGCTATCGAATACAATTTTTAAGGCCTATGATTAGATGAATTTGTTAGGATATTGACAACTGTCGGGTCTACAAGATGTTATTGCTATTGAAGGCAGTGATGTAAAATGAGTGTGTTCGTCAACATGCACCAGACCACATAATCAAACGGTCGGAACACACCACTACCACCACTGACTAACTACACACACACACACTCACCAGAGAAAAGGCAGTCTTTCTCTGCCTTGCTCCTTTGAATTACGATGTTGACGTCTTTTTGTATTCTCTCTTGTCTTGAACACATCCCCATGAAATAAACCCCACGGGAATGGCTTCTCTGTTTTAATAACTGCGAAATGAGATCCCATCAAATGACTGATATAATTCCAGTAAACTGAAATTTGCAATGGAGCGTGGATGGCTGAGCAGGCTGGTTGAGACTGCTTTCGTTATATTCCAGGTGTTGTCGGATTCGTTTCAACTTGTACGGGATATCATCTCGGGATAACAATAGATTATGATAGGCCTAAATATGCAGCAGGAGCAGGAGTCGGCAGTAATTCCGCACCTCGATGGATTTCATAAAGACAGCCTGTTTTACACCGGAAGCCCCAGTCTCCACTCTTCATCACTGTGCACGGTTGAACGTTCCTAGCAATGGCGATTTCGAAAGCTACGGGTTAGAAAGCTCGACTATTGCCGGTCTTAAATTCAAAAACCAACATCGCTTGCAGGGTTTTATTATATCTTAGATAGATTAACAAAAGAGAGGATCTCGAATAGTAAACTTTGCCAGATGCTGCCCGTGGAATCAACCGCCGACTGTCCCCTCGGTGTACAGTAAACTATGCTGTGATGTCAGAGCGTATTAACCACTCGTCTATTTGTCAGATTATCACGGACTGGAATGAAGTGTAAATTGCTAGTGTGACTTCATCCACGAGAGCTATGGAGAGAGAGAGAGAGAGAATATACCTGCTATTATGAAAGCATGTGATGCACGCCCGAATATATCCTGTATAGCCTACCTACCCATCAACCCAATAAACGGAGGCTTCCTCAAATTTCCAACCTGGAGTCGGCTAGACCTACAGTAACATAGTAAATGTAAATACAGGACACTCCAATTAATAAGACATGTTATTGTTCGGTATGGTATGCGTTAATTTGTGGATGTCCATCATCCTTATGGTCTGATATGTCTTGAATTGCAATTCGTACAATACAGTATTGTCACACGTTTTTTGAAACGTATAATATGTTACGAATTCCAAATATGTTGTGGCTAACGTTAGCTAGATGGCTAATGCTAACATTAACTAGGTGGTTAATGTTAGCTGTTAGCTATGCTAGGGATTAGGGCTAATGGGGTTATTAAGGTTAGTGGAAGGGTTAGATAACATGCTAAGTAGTTGCAAAATAGCTAACAAGTAGTACGTAGTTGCTAATTAGCTAATATTCTAAAGTTGTCCATGGTGAGATTAGAACACGCAACATTTGGGTTGCTAGACCTTTGCGTTATATGCCCGCCCATCAATGTCAACATCAATGACATGTTCTACTCATTTCCAGGAATGCTTGAATAAGTACATACATTTTGTGAGGTGTGTGTGTGTGTGTGTGTGTGTGTGTGTGTGTGTGTGTGTGTGTGTGTGTGTGTGTGTGTGTGTGTGTGTGTGTGTGTGTGTGTGTGTGTGTGTGTGTGTGTGTGTGTGAAATGTGACAGCAGCAGTAGAAGCCAGTAGCTGGTGGGTGAACTGGTGACAGCATTGATGACCAGAGACCAGGGCTGAGTAGGTTTTGTCATGTCCACCCACACAACAGTCGGCCAGGCTGAAACACTCAACAATCAGTACTGTGTCCAATTCCCTGCCTGTGTGGCTGCACAAACCCAAAACCATTTCACCTTTTATTTAGAACCTGCTATAATCAAATATGTGAACATTTTACAGTACAGTAGGGAGGGGGGGGGCATGGGAGAGGAGAGGAGAGAGGACGGAAAGGAGAGGAGAGAGGACAGAAAGGAGAGGAGAGGGGAGGAAGAAGAGAGAGGAGACAACACCACAGCTCCTCTCTACAGACCAGATGGTAGAAAGTTCCCTCCACCACGTAAGCGAGTGTGGCAGATCATCAAAGATGTGTGTGTCGTGAGAGTGGATAGATAAATCAACTGCCCAGAGATAATCTACTGCCCAGAGAAAACAGAAGAGTGGATAGATAAATCTACTGCCCAGAGATAATCTACTGCCCAGAGAAAACAGAAGAGTGGATAGATAAATCTACTGCCCAGAGATAATCAACTGCCCAGAGAAAACAGAAGAGTGGATAGATAAATCTACTGCCCAGAGATAATCAACTGCCCAGAGAAAACAGAAGAGTGGATAGATAAAGCTACTGCCCAGAGATAATCAACTGCCCAGAGAATACAGAAGAGTGGATAGATAAATCTACTGCCCAGAGAAAACAGAAGAGTGGATAGATAAATCAACTGCCCAGAGATAATCTACTGCCCAGAGAAAACAGAAGAGTGGATAGATAAATCTACTGCCCAGAGAAAACAGAAGAGTGGATAGATAAATCTACTGCCCAGAGATAATCTACTGCCCAGAGAAAACAGAAGAGTGGATAGATAAATCAACTGCCCAGAGATAATTTACTTCCCAGAGATAATCTACTGCCCAGAAATGTTGTATTTAATATGGATCTGCCAAGGCAGCAGCTATTCTTCCTGGGGTCCAGCAAAATGAAGGCAGTTATACAATTTTTTAAAACATTACAATACATTCACAGATTTCACAATACACTGTGTGCCCTCAGGCCCACCACTACCACATATCACAACTCCACCACTACCACATATCTATTAAATAGAAAATCCATGCGTACGTGTGTGTATAGAATATGTGTAGAAGCTCTCTGTGTACATCCAAGGGCCAGCCGTGCTGCCCTGTTCTGAGCCAATTGTAATTTTCCTAAATTCCTCTTTGTGGCACCCAACCGCACGACTGAACAGTAGTCTATGTGCGACAAAACTAGGGCCTGTAGGACCTGCCTTGTTGATAGTGTTGTTAAGAAGGTAGAAACTAGGGCCTGTAGGACCTGCCTTGTTGATAGTGTTGTTAAGAAGGTAGAAACTAGGACCTGTAGGACCTGCCTTGTTGATAGTGTTGTTAAGAAGGTAGAAACTAGGGCCTGTAGGACCTGCTTTGTTGATAGTGTTGTTAAGAAGGTAGAAACTAGGGCCTGTAGGACCTGCCTTGTTGATAGTGTTGTTAAGAAGGTAGAAACTAGGGCCTGTAGGACCTGCCTTGTTGATAGTGTTGTTAAGAAAGTAGAAACTAGGGCCTGTAGGACCTGCCTTGTTGACAGTGTTGTTAAGAAGGCAGAGCAGCGTTTTATTATGGACAGACTTCTCCCCTTAGCTACTGTTTTATCAATATGTTTTGACCATGACAGTTTACAATCCAGGGTTACTTCAAGCGGTTTAGTCACCTCGACGTGCTCAATTTCCACATTATTTATTACAAGATTTAGTTGAGGCTTAGGGTTTAGTGAATGATTTGGGGAATTCCTGATTCTACCTGGATTATGTTGGAGAGGCTTCCATTAAAGAACACCCTCTGTGTTCTGTTAGACAGGTAACTCTTTATCCACATTAAAGCAGGGGGTGTAAAGCCATAACACAATATAGCAGGGGGTGTAAAGCCATAACACATTATAGCAGGGGGTGTAAAGCCATAACACAATATAGCAGGGGGTGTAAAGCCATAACACATTATAGCAGGGGGTGTAAAGCCATAACACAATATAGCAGGGGGTGTAAAGCCATAACACATTATAGCAGGGGGTGTAAAGCCATAACACATTATAGCAGGGGGTGTAAAGCCATAACACATTATAGCAGGGGGTGTAAAGCCATAACACATTATAGCAGGGGGTGTAAAGCCATAACACTTACGTTTTTCCAGCAGCAGACTATGGTCGATAATGTCAAAAGCTGCACTGAAGTCTAACAAAACAGCCCCCTCAATCTTTTTACAAAGTTCTCTCAGCCAATCATCAGTCATTTGTGTAAGTGCTGTGCTTGTTGCATGTCCTTCCCTATAAGTGTGCTGAAAGTCTGTTGTCAATTTGTTTACTGTAAAATAGTATTGTTTCTGTTCAAAAATAATTTACTGCCCAGAGATAACAGAGAGTGGACACATGAATCTACTGCCCAGAGATAACAGAGAGTGGATAGATACATCTACTGCCCAGAGATAACAGAGAGTGGACAGATGAATTTACTGCCCAGAGATAACAGAGAGTGGACAGGTAAATCTACTGCCCAGAGATAACAGAGAGTGGACAGATACATCTACTACCCAGAGATAACAAATAGTGGATAGATACATCTACTGCCCAGAGATAACAGAGAGTGGACAGATAAATCTACTGCCCAGAGATAACAGAGAGTGGACAGATACATCTACTGCCCAGAGATAATCTACTGCCCAGAGATAACAGAGAGTGGACAGATAAATCTACTGCCCAGAGATAACAGAGAGTAGACAGATACATCTACTGCCCAGAGATAACAGAGAGTGGACAGATAAATCTACTGCCCAGAGATAACAGAGAGTGGACAGATACATCTACTGCCCAGAGATAATCTACTGCCCAGAGATAACAGAGAGTGGACAGATAAATCTACTGCCCAGAGATAACAGTTGTGGTTTAACACTTTAATGACCCACCATGAATAACTAAAGTTCTGGGTTTAAATGATGTAAAATAAACCATTACGGGTAACACTGAAGGAACCCTTTAAAAGAGGTTATAATTAGTTATAGATGGTTAATGATCAGCTAATTTGTAGTAAATAATAAATTAATTGATCAACTATATAGATCAATCCTATTTCCTACACTTGAATTACACCGCAACAACTGAGCAGAAATAAAGGCATGTGATTATGATTATGTCCATTGTTTGAAGAACGGCTTCAACATTTGACAACACTAATTACTGTAAATGAAGAACACTGAGGCCTCTGTATTCAACTGGCGTTATAGTGTCAAACGCACGTACTTTGGCATTTTCAGTTTGGGGAAACCAGGCGCTCTGTGACGGTACTCGTCCTCGTCTGATGACGAGTATGAAAGATCGGACCAATGTGCACCGTGGTAAGTGTCCATTTTAATGAAAACACCTGAACACTGAATGACAAAATAAAAAGAGAATGACCGAGACGGAAACAGTTCTGTATGGACAAACACAAACACAGACACAGAAAACAACTACCCATAACCCATAGTGGGAAAACAGGCTACCTAAGTATGATTCTCAATCAGAGACAACGATCGACACAGCTGCCTCTGATTGAGAACCATACCAGGCCAAACACAGAAATACAAACATAGAAAAACAGCACAGAATGACCACCCCAACTCACGCCCTGAACAAACCAAAATAGAGACATAAACAAGGAACTAAGGTCAGAACGTGACACACTATTTCTCAACCCTTGCTGTCAGGACCCGGTGTGAGAAACAGTCACTAATAGTCGACAGAACCCAGAAGACGAGGCAGACACAGCTGTACTAGAGACGGTGGTTTAATCAAGGTAAAAGATCTTCAGGCAAAAAAATATAAATCCACAACGTCAAAAGTAAAGCCAAGAGAAAAAATGGATAACCTCCAAAATACAATGAAAATCCACAAAGTGGTAAGAACAGCAGGGAAAAAACAAACCTCAAAAGACTAATCAAAAATAAACAAGAACAAAACCAGAGTACCTCTGGAAGATCCATCTAGAGAAATATATGTTCACAGCATGGCTGGGGCTGGGTGCTAACATACAAACACAGAGCAAAGAACTGAGGAACACTCAGGGTTTAAATACCTACAAGGAAATGAGGCACAGGTGCAAATAATAACTGGAACAAGGGAAAAACAAAAGGTTCAAAAAAGGTGCAATGGGGGCATCTAGTGGCCAAAACCTGAATAGTCCTGGCCAAAACCTGACCCTTGCGTCAGGGTTGGTAATTTACCTGTGGAAATATTTGAGCTGAGTCCTTGAAAATGTGTGCCAATGTGCTAATTTCAACCAGCGCTACAGGTGATATTTAAGACTCACAAAAAAAGCAGGTTTTAGCGGTAACAGTTAGGGCGTCCATTTTCTGTTTTGCCAGCAGAGACGCATAAATCAGTAGCCTTCAACCAATGTTTTATTAAAATATCACGAGCAACAAAACAGACAACAGACATTCACGTTTTTTCTTTATATTAGGACATCATTTTTCCCCCCCATGCAGCTTACGTGAAAACAGTGCACTCATTAGGCCTATGTACATAGCTAGCAGTGACTCACTGGTCTGGTAACTCAGGCTTGTAAAAGGAGAGGTTAAGATGGAGCTTTGATACCTGGGTGTCAGAAAGAAGGGGGGGGGGGGGGGTAGTTGAGAGTCATCCGCATAGCAATGAAAGGAGAGACCATGTGAGGACATGGAGCCGAGTGACTTGGTGTATAGAGAGAAGAGGAGAGGGTCTAGAACCGAGCCTTGGAGGACACCAGTAGTGAGAGTACGTGGTGCAGACACAGATCCTCTCCACATCACCTGGTAGAAGCGGCCTGCCATGTCAAATCAAATCAAAATTAAATCAAACTGTATTTGTCACCTGCACCTGCACCGAATACAACAAGTGTAGACTTTACCGTGAAATGCTTACATACAAGCCGTTAACCAACAGTGCTGTTCAAGAAGAGTTAAGAAAATATTTACCAAGTAGACTAAAATAAAAAGTAATAATAAAAAGTAACACAATAAGAATAACAATAACGAGACTATATACATTTACATTTTACATTTAAGTCATTTAGCAGACGCTCTTATCCAGAGCGACTTACAAATTGGTGCATTCACCTTATGACATCCAGTGGAAGGGGGTACCGGTACTGAGTCAGTGTGTGGGGGTACAGGTTAGTTGAGGTAATATGTACATGTAGGTAGGGGTAAAGTGACTATGTATAGATGATAAACAGAGAGTAGCAGCAGTGTACATGTAGGTAGGGGTAAGGTGACTATGTATAGATAATAAACAGAGAGTAGCAGCAGTGTACATGTAGGTAGGGGTAAGGTGACTATGTATAGATAATGAACAGTAACAGCAGTGTACATGTAGGTAGGGGTGAAGTGACTATGTATAGATAATAAACAGAGAGTAGCAGCAGTGTACATGTAGGTAGGGGTGAAGTGACTATGTATAGATAATAAACAGTGAGTAGCAGCAGTGTACATGTAGGTAGGGGTGAAGTGACTATGTATAGATAATAAACAGAGAGTAGCAGCAGTGGACATGTAGGTAAGGGTAAAGTGACTATGTATAGATAATAAACAGAGAGTAGCAGCAGTGTACATGTAGGTAGGGGTGAAGTGACTATGTATAGATAATAAACAGAGAGTAGCAGCAGTGTACATGTAGGTAGGGGTGAAGTGACTATGTATAGATAATAAACAGAGAGTAGCAGCAGTGTACATGTAGGTAGGGGTGAAGTGACTATGTATAGATAATAAACAGAGAGTAGCAGGAGAGTACATGTAGGTAGGGGTAAAGTGACTATACATAGATAATAAACAGAGAGTAGCAGCAGTGTACATGTAGGTAGGGGTAAAGTGACTATGTATAGATAATAAACAGAGTAGCAGCAGTGGACATGTAGGTAGGGGTAAAGTGACTATGTATAGATAATAAACAGAGTAGCAGCAGTGGACATGTAGGTAGGGGTAAAGTGACTATGTATAGATAATAAACAGAGTAGCAGCAGTGGACATGTAGGTAGGGGTAAAGTGACTATGTATAGATAATAAACAGAGAATAACAGCAGTGTACATGTAGGTAGGGGTAAAGTGACTATGTATAGATAATAAACAGAGAGTAGCAGCAGTGTACATGTAGGTAGGGGTAAAGTGACTATGTATAGATAATAAACAGCGAGTAGCAGCAGTGTACATGTAGGTAGGGGTAAAGTGACTATGTATAGATAATAAACAGCGAGTAGCAGCAGTGTACAAAAGGGATGGGAGATTTTATTAGTTGTTTAGCAGTTTTAGGGCTTGGGGGTAGAAAGCAATCCAAGAGTGTGCAGTGCCTGAGACGTCCATCTCTAAAAGAGGCTAGAGAGGAGGATCTGATGGTTCAGCAGATAGATCTAAGAAGATGAGAACAGAGGAGAGAGAGAGTCAGGTTTGGCAGTGCGGAAAGCCTCCGTGACACAGAAAAGAGCAGTCTCGGTTGAGTGACCCGTCTTGAAGCCTGACTGGTTATGGGGTCAAGAAGATCGTTCTGAGAGAGATAACGAGAGTCTGCACTCAAGTGTTTTGGAAAGAAAAGAAAGAAGAAATACAGGACTGTAGTTTTTGATGTCAGGTGAGTAGAGTGTAGATTTCTTGACGACGGGGAGTGACTCGGCAGTTTTGAAGTCAGGGCGGATGCAGCCAGTGGTCAGGGATGAGTTAATGGGGGAAGTAAGGAATGGGAAAAGGTCTTAACAGATGGTCTGGAGAAGGCAGGTTGTCAGGCGGCCAGAACTCACTATTCACAGGATTTTATCTGGAGACAGAGGGGAGAAAGAGGGCAAGGCGTCAGCTAGTTCTGTGTGAGTGGGACCAGTGGACTCAATAGGCTGAGTGAATGAGTGGGACCAGTGGACTCAATAGGCTGAGTGAATGAGTGGGACCAGTGGACTCAATAGGCTGAGTGAATGAGTGGGACCAGTGGACTCAATAGGCTGAGTGAATGAGTGGGACCAGTGGACTCAATAGGCTGAGTGAATGAGTGGGACCAGTGGACTCAATAGGCTGAGTGAATGAGTGGGACCAGTGGACTCAATAGGCTGAGTGAATGAGTGGGACCAGTGGACTCAATAGGCTGAGTGAATGAGAAACGGATGTACTTGAAAAAGTCGTCCGCAGAGGGGGGTATTTAAGGAGGGAGGAGAAAATGGAAAAGAGTTTACTAGGGTTATAGGCAGAAGCCCTGTTTTTTAAGGTCGCAATGACTCACTCAGCCATGGAGCTGGAGGGGAGGGCCGAGACAAGAGGAAAGGGAACAGTGTGAGTCATAGGTTGCGGAAAGGGAGGAGAGTAGGGTTCGAAGAGGCAGAATCAGGAGACGGGGGGGAGAAGGATTTAGCAATAGGGAGAGATGATAGGATAGAAGAGGAGAGGAGAGAGTAGTTGGAGAGAGAGAGCGAAGATTACGACGCCACATTACCCTCTGTATAAGGCCTGAGTGGTTAGGGTTGGAGGAAAGGGAGACAGGAAAGGAAACTAAGTAGTGATCAGAGACCTGGAGTGGGGTTGCAGTGAGATTAGTAGGAGAACAGCCCCTAGTAATGATGAGGTCAAGCAAATTGCCTGTCTTGTGAGTTGGAGGGGATTGGGAAAGGGTGAGGTCAAAAGAGGCAAGGAGGGGAAAGAGAGAAATGGAAAGAAATTAATCGAAGGCAGACGTCGGGAGGTTGAAGTCGCCAAGTACAAAGAGCGCTGAGCCATCGTCAGGAAATTAGCTTATCAAGATGCGAGCTCATTGAGGAACTCTCCAAGGGCACCTGGTGGATGATAGATGACAACAATGTTCAGCTTGAGAGGACAAGTGACAGTGACAGCATGGAATTCAAATGAGGAGAGGCACAGGTGAGGGAGGAGATGGACAGGTGAGAGAGGAGATGGACAGGTCAGAGAGGAGATTGACAGGTGAGGGAGGAGATGGACAGATGAGAGAGGAGATTGACAGGTAGAAGAGGAGATGGACAGGTAGAAGAGGAGATGGACAGGTCAGAGAGGAGATGAACAGGTGAGGGAGGAGATGGACAGGTGGGAGAGGAGATGGACAGGTGAGAGAGGAGATGGACAGGTGTGAGAGGAGATTGACAGGTAGAAGAGGAGATGGACAGGTAGAAGAGGAGATGGACAGGTCAGAGAGGAGATGGACAGGTCAGAGAGGAGATGAACAGGTGAGGGAGGAGATGGACAGGTGAGAGAGGAGATTGACAGGTAGAAGAGAGGAGATGGACAGGTAGAAGAGGAGATGGACAGGTGAGAGAGGAGATGGACAGGTCAGAGAGGAGATGGACAGGTGAGAGAGGAGATGGACAGGTGAGAGAGGAGATGAACAGGTAGAAGAGGAGATGGACAGGTAGAAGAGGAGATGGACAGGTGAGAGAGGAGATGGACAGGTGAGAGAGGAGATGGACAGGTGAGAGAGGAGATGGACAGGTCAGAGAGGAGATGGACAGGTGAGAGAGGAGATTGACAGGTAGAAGAGGAGATGATAGGTCAGAGAGGAGATGAACAGGTGAGGGAGGAGATGGACAGGTGAGGGAGGAGATGGACAGGTCAGAGAGGAGATGGACAGGTGAGAGAGGAGATGGACAGGTGAGGGAGGAGATGGACAGGTCAGAGAGGAGATGGACTGGTGAGAGAGGAGATGGACAGGTGAGAGAGGAGATGAACAGGTGAGAGAGGAGATGAACAGGTGAGAGAGGAGATGAACAGGTCAGAGAGGAGATGAACAGGTGAGAGAGGAGAGGGACAGGCGGGAGAGGAGGGGTACAGGTGAGAGAGGAGATGAACAGGTGAGAGAGGAGATGAACAGGTCAGAGAGGAGATGAACAGGTGAGAGAGGAGAAGAACAGGTCAGAGAGGAGATGGACAGGTCAGAGAGGAGATGGACAGGTCAGAGAGGAGATGGACAGGTCAGAGAGGAGATGAACAGGTGAGAGAGGAGATGGACAGGTGAGAGAGGAGAGGGACAGGTGAGAGAGGAGATGAACAGGTGAGAGAGGAGATGAACAGGTGAGAGAGGAGATGAACAGGTGAGAGAGGAGATGAACAGGTGAGAGAGGAGATGGACAGGTGAGAGAGGAGAGGGACAGGTGAGGGAGGAGATGGACAGGTGAGGGAGGAGATGGACTGGTGAGAGAGGAGATGGACAGGTGAGAGAGGAGATGGACAGGTGAGAGAGGAGATGAACAGGTGAGAGAGGAGATGGACAGGTGAGGGAGGAGATGGACAGGTGAGGGAGGAGATGGACTGGTGAGAGAGGAGATGGACAGGTGAGAGAGGAGATGGACAAGTGAGAGAGGAGATGAACAGGTGAGAGAGGAGATGGACAGGTGAGGGAGGAGATGGACATGTCAGAGAGGAGATGGACAGGTAGGAGAGGAGATGGACAGGTGAGAGAGGAGATGGACAGGTGAGAGAGAAGATGAACAGGTCAGAGAGGAGATGGACAGGTGAGAGAGGAGATGAACAGGTCAGAGAGGAGATGGACAGGTGTGAGAGGAGATGGACAGGTGTGAGAGGAGATGGACAGGTGTGAGAGGAGATGGACAGGTGTGAGAGGAGATGGACAGGTGTGAGAGGAGATGGACAGGTGAGAGAGGAGATGGACAGGTCAGAGAGGAGATGGACAGGTCAGAGATGAGATGGACAGGTGTGAGAGGAGATGGACAGGCGGAGGAGGGGTACAGGTGAGAGAGGAGATGGTCAGGTGAGAGAGGAGATGGACAGGTCAGAGAGGAGATGGACAGGTGAGAGAGGAGATGGACAGGTCAGAAAGGAGATGGACTGGTGAGAGAGGAGATGGACAGGTGAGAGAGGAGATGGACAGGTAGAAGAGGAGATGGACAGGTGAGAGAGGAGATGGACAGGTCAGAGAGGAGATGGACAGGTGAGAGAGGAGATGGACAGGTGAGAGAGGAGATGGACAGGTCAGAGAGGAGATGGACAGGTCAGAGAGGAGATGGACAGGTGAGAGAGGAGATGGACAGGTGAGAGAGGAGATGAACAGGTGAGAGAGGAGATGGACAGGTGAGAGAGGAGATGGACAGGTGCGAGAGGAGATGGACAGGTGAGAGAGGAGATGAACAGGTGAGAGAGGAGATGGACTGGTGAGAGAGGAGATGGACAGGTGAGAGAGGAGATGGACAGGTCAGAGAGGAGATGGACAGGTGAGAGAGGAGATTGACAGGTGAGAGAGGAGATAAACAGGTGAGAGAGGAGATGGACTGGTGAGAGAGGAGATGGACAGGTGAGAGAGGAGATGAACAGGTGAGAGAGGAGATGGACAGGTGAGAGAGGAGATGGACAGGTGGGAGAGGAGATGGACAGGTCAGAGAGGAGATGGACTGGTGAGAGAGGAGATGGACAGGTGAGAGGAGATGGACAGGTCAGAGAGGAGATGGACTGGTGAGAGAGGAGATGGACAGGTGAGAGAGGAGATGGACAGGCGGGAGAGGAAGATGGACAGGTGAGAGAGGGAGAAAAGAGTCCAGTTAGGAGAAATTATTAACCCTGTGCCATCACCATGACGACCAGACGCTGTCGGACTATGAGAGAAACATGTAGAGAGAGCAGCTGGACTAACATTGCTCTCTGAGGTGATGTCTCCGTCACGGAAAAAAGGTAAAGGGATTGAAGGGCGGTATAGGCTGAGATGAACACTGCGTTCTTGACCACAGAACGGTAGATCCAAACGCTGCCGGAGACACAGAATTCCACATGGGTTCTGTGCACAAGGTACACATTAGAAGGGTTGCAGCCAAGGGGCGGGGAGTGTCAGTAAAGCCTACAAGGAGAGGTACGAACAGGAATGAGGAGTGTCTGTAAAGCCTACAAGGAGAGGTACGTACAGGAAGGGGGAGTGTCTGTAAAGCCTACAAGGAGAGGTACGAACAGGAAGGGGGAGTGTCTATAAAGCCTACAAGGAGAGGTACGAACAGGAATGAGGAGTGTCTGTAAAGCCTACAAGGAGAGGTACGAACAGGAAATAGGAGTGTCTGTAAAGCCTACAAGGAGAGGTACGAACAGGAATGAGGAGTGTCTGTAAAGCCTACAAGGAGAGGTACGAACAGGAAGGGGGAGTGTCTGTAAAGCCTACAAGGAGAGGTACGAACAGGAAGGAGGAGTGTCTGTAAAGCCTACAAGGAGAGGTACGAACAGGAAGGGGGAGTGTCTGTAAAGCCTACAAGGAGAGGTACGAACAGGAAGGGGGAGTGTCTATAAAGCCTAGAAGGAGAGGTACGAACAGGAATGAGGAGTGTCTGTAAAGCCTACAAGGAGAGGTACGAACAGGAAATGGGAGTGTCTGTAAAGCCTACAAGGAGAGGTTTGAACAGGAATGAGGAGTGTCTGTAAAGCCTACAAGGAGAGGTACGAACAGGAAATGGGAGTGTCTGTAAAGCCTACAAGGAGAGGTACGAACAGGAATGAGGAGTGTCTGTAAAGCCTACAAGGAGAGGTACGAACAGGAAATGGGAGTGTCTGTAAAGCCTACAAGGAGAGGTACGAACAGGAATGAGGAGTGTCTGTAAAGCCTACAAGGAGAGGTACGAACAGGAAGGGGGAGTGTCTGTAAAGCCTACAAGGAGAGGTACGAACAGGAAGGGGGAGTGTCTGTAAAGCCTACAAGGAGAGGTACGAACAGGAAATGGGAGTGTCTGTAAAGCCTACAAGGAGAGGTACGAACAGGAAGGGGGAGTGTCTGTAAAGCCTACAAGGAGAGGTACGAACAGGAAGGAGGAGTGTCTGTAAAGCCTACAAGGAGAGGTACGAACAGGAAGGGGGAGTGTCTGTAAAGCCTACAAGGAGAGGTACGAACAGGAAGGGGGAGTGTCTATAAAGCCTAGAAGGAGAGGTACGAACAGGAATGAGGAGTGTCTGTAAAGCCTACAAGGAGAGGTACGAACAGGAATGAGGAGTGTCTGTAAAGCCTACAAGGAGAGGTACGAACAGGAATGAGGAGTGTCTGTAAAGCCTACAAGGAGAGGTACGAACAGGAATGAGGAGTGTCTGTAAAGCCTACAAGGAGAGGTACGAACAGGAAATGGGAGTGTCTGTAAAGCCTACAAGGAGAGGTACGAACAGGAATGAGGAGTGTCTGTAAAGCCTACAAGGAGAGGTACGAACAGGAAATGGGAGTGTCTGTAAAGCCTACAAGGAGAGGTACGAACAGGAATGAGGAGTGTCTGTAAAGCCTACAAGGAGAGGTACGAACAGGAAATGGGAGTGTCTGTAAAGCCTACAAGGAGAGGTACGAACAGGAATGAGGAGTGTCTGTAAAGCCTACAAGGAGAGGTACGAACAGGAAGGGGGAGTGTCTGTAAAGCCTACAAGGAGAGGTACGAACAGGAAGGGGGAGTGTCTGTAAAGCCTACAAGGAGAGGTACAAACAGGAAATGGGAGTGTCTGTAAAGCCTACAAGGAGAGGTACGAACAGGAATGAGGAGTGTCTGTAAAGCCTACAAGGAGAGGTACGAACAGGAATGAGGAGTGTCTGTAAAGCCTACAAGGAGAGGTACGAACAGGAATGAGGAGTGTCTGTAAAGCCTAGAAGGAGAGGTACGAACAGGAAGGGGGAGTGTCTGTAAAGCCTACAAGGAGAGGTACGAACAGGAAGGGGGAGTGTCTGTAAAGCCTAGAAGGAGAGGTACGAACAGGAAGGGGGAGTGTCTGTAAAGCCTACAAGGAGAGGTACGAACAGGAAGGGGGAGTGTCTGTAAAGCGTACAAGGAGAGGTACGAACAGGAAGGGGGAGTGTCTGTAAAGCCTACAAGGAGAGGTACGAACAGGAAGGGGGAGTGTCTGTAAAGCCTACAAGGAGAGGTACGAACAGGAAGGGGGAGTGTCTGTAAAGCCTACAAGGAGAGGTACGAACAGGAAATGGGAGTGTCTGTAAAGCCTACAAGGAGAGGTACGAACAGGAATGAGGAGTGTCTGTAAAGCCTACAAGGAGAGGTACGAACAGGAATGAGGAGTGTCTGTAAAGCCTACAAGGAGAGGTACGAACAGGAATGAGGAGTGTCTGTAAAGCCTAGAAGGAGAGGTACGAACAGGAAGGGGGAGTGTCTGTAAAGCCTACAAGGAGAGGTACGAACAGGAAGGAGGAGTGTCTGTAAAGCCTACAAGGAGAGGTACGAACAGGAAGGGGGAGTGTCTGTAAAGCCTACAAGGAGAGGTACGAACAGGAAGGGGGAGTGTCTGTAAAGCCTACAAGGAGAGGTACGAACAGGAATGAGGAGTGTCTATAAAGCCTACAAGGAGAGGTACGAACAGGAAGGGGGAGTGTCTGTAAAGCCTACAAGGAGAGGTACGAACAGGAATGAGGAGTGTCTATAAAGCCTACAAGGAGAGGTACGAACAGGAAGGGGGAGTGTCTGTAAAGCCTACAAGGAGAGGTACGAACAGGAAGGGGGAGTGTCTGTAAAGCCTACAAGGAGAGGTACGAACAGGAATGAGGAGTGTCTATAAAGCCTACAAGGAGAGGTACGAACAGGAATGAGGAGTGTCTATAAAGCCTACAAGGAGAGGTACGAACAGGAAGGGGGAGTGTCTGTAAAGCCTACAAGGAGAGGTACGAACAGGAATGAGGAGTGTCTGTAAAGCCTACAAGGAGAGGTACGAACAGGAAGGGGGAGTGTCTGTAAAGCCTACAAGGAGAGGTACGAACAGGAAGGGGGAGTGTCTGTAAAGCCTACAAGGAGAGGTACGAACAGGAAATGGGAGTGTCTGTAAAGCCTACAAGGAGAGGTACGAACAGGAATGAGGAGTGTCTGTAAAGCCTACAAGGAGAGGTACGAACAGGAATGAGGAGTGTCTGTAAAGCCTACAAGGAGAGGTACGAACAGGAATGAGGAGTGTCTGTAAAGCCTACAAGGAGAGGTACGAACAGGAAGGGGGAGTGTCTGTAAAGCCTACAAGGAGAGGTACGAACAGGAAGGGGGAGTGTCTGTAAAGCCTAGAAGGAGAGGTACGAACAGGAAGGGGGAGTGTCTGTAAAGCCTACAAGGAGAGGTACGAACAGGAAGGGGGAGTGTCTGTAAAGCGTACAAGGAGAGGTACGAACAGGAAGGGGGAGTGTCTGTAAAGCCTACAAGGAGAGGTACGAACAGGAAGGGGGAGTGTCTGTAAAGCCTACAAGGAGAGGTACGAACAGGAAGGGGGAGTGTCTGTAAAGCCTACAAGGAGAGGTACGAACAGGAAATGGGAGTGTCTGTAAAGCCTACAAGGAGAGGTACGAACAGGAATGAGGAGTGTCTGTAAAGCCTACAAGGAGAGGTACGAACAGGAATGAGGAGTGTCTGTAAAGCCTACAAGGAGAGGTACGAACAGGAATGAGGAGTGTCTGTAAAGCCTAGAAGGAGAGGTACGAACAGGAAGGGGGAGTGTCTGTAAAGCCTACAAGGAGAGGTACGAACAGGAAGGAGGAGTGTCTGTAAAGCCTACAAGGAGAGGTACGAACAGGAAGGGGGAGTGTCTGTAAAGCCTACAAGGAGAGGTACGAACAGGAAGGGGGAGTGTCTGTAAAGCCTACAAGGAGAGGTACGAACAGGAATGAGGAGTGTCTATAAAGCCTACAAGGAGAGGTACGAACAGGAAGGGGAGTGTCTGTAAAGCCTACAAGGAGAGGTACGAACAGGAATGAGGAGTGTCTATAAAGCCTAAAAGGAGAGGTACGAACAGGAAGGGGGAGTGTCTGTAAAGCCTACAAGGAGAGGTACGAACAGGAAGGGGGAGTGTCTGTAAAGCCTACAAGGAGAGGTACGAACAGGAATGAGGAGTGTCTATAAAGCCTACAAGGAGAGGTACGAACAGGAATGAGGAGTGTCTATAAAGCCTACAAGGAGAGGTACGAACAGGAATGAGGAGTGTCTGTAAAGCCTACAAGGAGAGGTACGAACAGGAAGGGGGAGTGTCTGTAAAGCCTACAAGGAGAGGTACGAACAGGAATGAGGAGTGTCTGTAAAGCCTACAAGGAGAGGTACGAACAGGAATGAGGAGTGTCTGTAAAGCCTACAAGGAGAGGTACGAACAGGAATGAGGAGTGTCTGTAAAGCCTACAAGGAGAGGTACGAACAGGAATGAGGAGTGTCTGTATAGCCTACAAGGAGAGGTACGAACAGGAATGAGGAGTGTCTGTAAAGCCTACAAGGAGAGGTACGAACAGGAATGAGGAGTGTCTGTAAAGCCTACAAGGAGAGGTACGAACAGGAATGAGGAGTGTCTGTAAAGCCTACAAGGAGAGGTACGAACAGGAAGGGGGAGTGTCTGTAAAGCCTACAAGGAGAGGTACGAACAGGAAGGGGGAGTGTCTGTAAAGCCTACAAGGAGAGGTACGAACAGGAATGAGGAGTGTCTGTAAAGCCTACAAGGAGAGGTACGAACAGGAAGGGGGAGTGTCTGTAAAGCCTACAAGGAGAGGTACGAACAGGAATGAGGAGTGTCTGTAAAGCCTACAAGGAGAGGTACGAACAGGAATGAGGAGTGTCTGTAAAGCCTACAAGGAGAGGTACGAACAGGAAGGGGGAGTGTCTGTAAAGCCTACAAGGAGAGGTACGAACAGGAATGAGGAGTGTCTGTAAAGCCTACAAGGAGAGGTACGAACAGGAATGAGGAGTGTCTGTAAAGCCTAGAAGGAGAGGTACGAACAGGAAGGGGGAGTGTCTGTAAAGCCTACAAGGAGAGGTACGAACAGGAAGGAGGAGTGTCTGTAAAGCCTACAAGGAGAGGTACGAACAGGAAGGGGGAGTGTCTGTAAAGCCTACAAGGAGAGGTACGAACAGGAAGGGGGAGTGTCTGTAAAGCCTACAAGGAGAGGTACGAACAGGAATGAGGAGTGTCTATAAAGCCTACAAGGAGAGGTACGAACAGGAAGGGGGAGTGTCTGTAAAGCCTACAAGGAGAGGTACGAACAGGAATGAGGAGTGTCTATAAAGCCTACAAGGAGAGGTACGAACAGGAAGGGGGAGTGTCTGTAAAGCCTACAAGGAGAGGTACGAACAGGAAGGGGGAGTGTCTGTAAAGCCTACAAGGAGAGGTACGAACAGGAATGAGGAGTGTCTATAGAGCCTACAAGGAGAGGTACGAACAGGAATGAGGAGTGTCTATAAAGCCTACAAGGAGAGGTACGAACAGGAATGAGGAGTGTCTGTAAAGCCTACAAGGAGAGGTACGAACAGGAAGGGGGAGTGTCTGTAAAGCCTACAAGGAGAGGTACGAACAGGAATGAGGAGTGTCTGTAAAGCCTACAAGGAGAGGTACGAACAGGAATGAGGAGTGTCTGTAAAGCCTACAAGGAGAGGTACGAACAGGAATGAGGAGTGTCTGTAAAGCCTACAAGGAGAGGTACGAACAGGAATGAGGAGTGTCTGTAAAGCCTACAAGGAGAGGTACGAACAGGAATGAGGAGTGTCTGTAAAGCCTACAAGGAGAGGTACGAACAGGAATGAGGAGTGTCTGTAAAGCCTACAAGGAGAGGTACGAACAGGAATGAGGAGTGTCTGTAAAGCCTACAAGGAGAGGTACGAACAGGAAGGGGGAGTGTCTGTAAAGCCTACAAGGAGAGGTACGAACAGGAAGGGGGAGTGTCTGTAAAGCCTACAAGGAGAGGTACGAACAGGAAGGGGGAGTGTCTGTAAAGCCTACAAGGAGAGGTACGAACAGGAAGGGGGAGTGTCTGTAAAGCCTACAAGGAGAGGTACGAACAGGAAGGGGGAGTGTCTGTAAAGCCTACAAGGAGAGGTACGAACAGGAAGGGGGAGTGTCTGTAAAGCCTACAAGGAGAGGTACGAACAGGAAGGGGGAGTGTCTGTAAAGCCTACAAGGAGAGGTACGAACAGGAAGGGGGAGTGTCTGTAAAGCCTACAAGGAGAGGTACGAACAGGAAGGGGGAGTGTCTGTAAAGCCTACAAGGAGAGGTACGAACAGGAATGAGGAGTGTCTATAAAGCCTACAAGGAGAGGTACGAACAGGAATGAGGAGTGTCTGTAAAGCCTACAAGGAGAGGTACGAACAGGAATGAGGAGTGTCTGTAAAGCCTACAAGGAGAGGTACGAACAGGAATGAGGAGTGTCTGTAAAGCCTACAAGGAGAGGTACGAACAGGAATGAGGAGTGTCTGTAAAGCCTACAAGGAGAGGTACGAACAGGAATGAGGAGTGTCTGTAAAGCCTACAAGGAGAGGTACGAACAGGAATGAGGAGTGTCTGTAAAGCCTACAAGGAGAGGGTACGAACAGGAAGGGGGAGTGTCTGTAAAGCCTACAAGGAGAGGTACGAACAGGAAGGGGGAGTGTCTGTAAAGCCTACAAGGAGAGGTACGAACAGGAAGGGGGAGTGTCTGTAAAGCCTACAAGGAGAGGTACGAACAGGAAGGGGGAGTGTCTGTAAAGCCTACAAGGAGAGGTACGAACAGGAAGGGGGAGTGTCTGTAAAGCCTACAAGGAGAGGTACGAACAGGAAGGGGGAGTGTCTGTAAAGCCTACAAGGAGAGGTACGAACAGGAAGGGGGAGTGTCTGTAAAGCCTACAAGGAGAGGTACGAACAGGAAGGGGGAGTGTCTGTAAAGCCTACAAGGAGAGGTACGAACAGGAAGGGGGAGTGTCTGTAAAGCCTACAAGGAGAGGTACGAACAGGAAGGGGGAGTGTCTGTAAAGCCTACAAGGAGAGGTACGAACAGGAATGAGGAGTGTCTGTAAAGCCTACAAGGAGAGGTACGAACAGGAATGAGGAGTGTCTGTAAAGCCTACAAGGAGAGGTACGAACAGGAAGGAGGAGTGTCTGTAAAGCCTAGAAGGAGAGGTACGAACAGGAATGAGGAGTGTCTGTAAAGCCTACAAGGAGAGGTACGAACAGGAAGGAGGAGTGTCTGTAAAGCCTACAAGGAGAGGTACGAACAGGAAGGGGGAGTGTCTGTAAAGCCTACAAGGAGAGGTACGAACAGGAATGAGGAGTGTCTGTAAAGCCTACAAGGAGAGGTACGAACAGGAATGAGGAGTGTCTGTAAAGCCTACAAGGAGAGGTACGAACAGGAATGAGGAGTGTCTGTAAAGCCTACAAGGAGAGGTACGAACAGGAATGAGGAGTGTCTGTAAAGCCTACAAGGAGAGGTACGAACAGGAATGAGGAGTGTCTGTAAAGCCTACAAGGAGAGGTACGAACAGGAATGAGGAGTGTCTGTAAAGCCTACAAGGAGAGGTACGAACAGGAAGGGGGAGTGTCTGTAAAGCCTACAAGGAGAGGTACGAACAGGAAGGAGGAGTGTCTGTAAAGCCTACAAGGAGAGGTACGAACAGGAAGGAGGAGTGTCTGTAAAGCCTACAAGGAGAGGTACGAACAGGAATGAGGAGTGTCTGTAAATCCTACAAGGAGAGGTACGAACAGTAATGAGGAGTGTCTGTAAAGCCTACAAGGAGAGGTACGAACAGGAAGGAGGAGTGTCTGTAAAGCCTACAAGGAGAGGTACGAACAGGAATGAGGAGTGTCTGTAAATCCTACAAGGAGAGGTACGAACAGGAATGAGGAGTGTCTGTAAAGCCTACAAGGAGAGGTACGAACAGGAAGGAGGAGTGTCTGTAAAGCCTAGAAGGAGAGGTACGAACAGGAATGAGGAGTGTCTGTAAAGCCTACAAGGAGAGGTACGAACAGGAAGGGGGAGTGTCTGTAAAGCCTAGAAGGAGAGGTATGAACAGGAATGAGGAGTGTCTGTAAAGCCTACAAGGAGAGGTACGAACAGGAAGGGGGAGTGTCTGTAAAGCCTACAAGGAGAGGTACGAACAGGAAGGGGGAGTGTCTGTAAAGCCTACAAGGAGAGGTACGAACAGGAAGGAGGAGTGTCTGTAAAGCCTACAAGGAGAGGTACGAACAGGAAGGGGGAGTGTCTGTAAAGCCTACAAGGAGAGGTACGAACAGGAAGGGGGAGTGTCTGTAAAGCCTACAAGGAGAGGTACGAACAGGAAGGAGGAGTGTCTGTAAAGCCTACAAGGAGAGGTACGAACAGGAAGGGGGAGTGTCTGTAAAGCCTACAAGGAGAGGTACGAACAGGAAGGAGGAGTGTCTGTAAAGCCTACAAGGAGAGGTACGAACAGGAAGGGGGAGTGTCTGTAAAGCCTACAAGGAGAGGTACGAACAGGAAGACACACACACGTAGTTGTGGCGTCACCTAGCAGAGTTTTATTTATTTTTTAATCTTTCGCTAGATAGAGATCCCCACACAATCTCAGACTTCACACAGGAGACTTCCTCAAATTTCACAACAGCTGAAATAAATACCCTGTGGCGATTTTTAAACGAACATCCGAGGGCATTATGAAGGCTAACAACGTTTTGTGTGTGTCGTAACGGATATTGCAGTTTCACACGCAGGACAGCATCGGAGTAGAAAACTATAAACGTTTTGTGTGATGTTGTAGGTCGGCTGATCTTTGTAGTTGCTGCCATATCGTAGAGCCACTAGCCAGAGTTGCTGAACAATAACACCAATACTCTGACTGTCTGTCTGCTTAGCCAAGGTTTGCAACGATGATTAAAAAATAACATTACATTGCTAATTAGACTGCGTGTCTGTGTCTTGCTTGTCGTGAATATGCTGCCTGCGTGGCAACTTCTGAGTGGCGCAGCGGTCTAAGGCACTGCATCTCAGTGCTTGAAGGCGTCACTACGGACACCCTGGTTCGAATCCAGGCTGTATCACCACCGGCTGTGATTGGGAGTCCCATGTGGTGGTGCACAATTGGCCCGGGGTCTTCCGGGTTTGGCTGGTGTAGGTTGTTATTGTAAATAAGAATCTCTTCTTAACTGCATTGTGGCAAAAACGATCTACAAGTTTGCACAAACATGTTGAACATGTGTCTTGTGCATCTGAACAGATAGTTTAAAGCTTGTGCTTTTTTTCTATTACCTGTATAGAACATAATATGGTCTATACTTGGCATGTAGGTTTCTCACTTATGGGTGGTACCAATTTCTATATGGGGGAGGAGAATGGGCAGGGTGTATGCAAATTAAATACTGTATTATTTACTATATATAAAAAAAGTGTTGTGTTTTTGCGGACACTAATGCAGTATTTACTATGGTGTTTTTATAGTTTTGTACACTATATATACAAAAGTATGTGGACACCCTTTCAAATTCGTGGATTTGGCTATTTCAGCCACACCCGTTGCTGACAGGTGGATTAAATTGACCACACACCCATGCAATCTCCATAGACAAACATTGGCAGTAGAATGGCCCGTACTGAAGAGCTCAGTCACTTTCAACGTGGCACCGTCATAGGATGCCACTTTTCCAACAAGTCAGTTAGTCAAATGTCTCCCCTGCTAGAGTTGCCCCGGTCAACTGTAAGTGTTGTTATTGTGAAGTGGAAACATCTAGGAGCAACAACGGCTCAGCTGTGAAGTGGTAGGCCAAACAAGCTCACAGAACAGAAATGCCGAGTGCTGGAGCGCGTAGTGCGTAAAAATCGTCTGTCCTCTGATGTAACACTCACTACCGAGTTCCAAACTGCCTCTGGAAGCAATGTCAGAACTGTTCATCGGGAGGTTAATGAAATGGGTTTCCGTGGCCGAGCAGCCGCACACAAACCTAAGATCACCATGTGCAATGTCAAGCGTCGGCTGGGGTGGTGTAAAGCTCGCCGCCATTGGACTCTGGAGTAATGGAAAAGCGATCTCTGGAGTGATGAATCATGCTTCACCATCTGGCAGTCCGATGGACAAATCTGGTTTTGGTGGATGCCAGGCGTTCCAACTGTAAAGTTTGGTGGAGGAGGAATAATGGTCTGGGCCTGTTTTTCATGGTTCAGGCTAGGCACCTTAGTTCCAGTGAAGGGATATCTTAATGCTATAGCATACAATGACATTCTAGATGATTCTGTTCTTCCAACTTTGTCACCTCAAAAAATCTCTCTCAATTTAGGTCACGGAGAGGCTAGCGTTTGTTGATTTAGTTGCCATGACACCCATACCTACGAAACCAATGAAGATGAAAATGCGTTTCTCAGCTTGTGTATTTGGAATCCTATGCAGACAATGATACGATTCACGATCAATACATGTAGTTGACACATTTAAAAACCAATACAAAAATGAAATGCATTACTTTGATTGATGCATTACAAATGATTTCCGTTTGATTCCCTCTCGTTTAAATGCCAGTCATGGTGCAGCAGACGTTTTATATTTATTGACCAGCAGATGGCAGTATTTACCTGATATGCGAAGCTGACATCCTCAGCCGGGCAGTGATTTTTTTATTTTTTATTTTTTTTGACCTTTATTTAACCCGGCAAGTCTTAAGAACAAATTATTATTTTCAATGACGGCCTAGGAACAGTGAGGTAAACTGCCTTGTTCAGGGGGCAGAACGACAGATTTTTACCTTGTCAGCTCGGGGATTCGATCTCTAACCACTAGGCTACCTACCGCCCTGCCGTGTAATTCGCCATTGTAACCAGGAACACCTTTTCAGTAATAAAACCGAAAGATGTGACGGGTAACGTTGCCTAAAACCCGAAGACCTGAGTTCGCTCCATCAAAACAATGCCTAGTCCATTGGCTCAGCTGGCTAATACAAGTCGTGTGCAGCACCAGGGTCTGTATTTATAAAGCATGTCACAGTAGGCGCTGATCTAGGATCTGTTTTGCCTTCTAGATTATAATGACAGGGGGGGGGAGGGGGCTGGTCTTAGATCTGTAATCCTACTCTGAGACGCTTTGTGAGTAAAATCCCCGACAATGTTGTTTGTACCATCTTGTTGTTCGTTGGGTTTTCCTAGAAATCCAGCAGAAGGGACTGTTCCTGCATGTTCACGGACTGTATTTAATAACAAGACAAGATAAGTTGTTTGTGTGTGTGAGAGAGAGAGAGAGAGAGAGAGAGAGAGAGAGAGAGAGAGAGAGAGAGAGAGAGAGAGAGAGAGAGAGAGAGGGGGGGGGGGGGGAGAGAGAGAGAGGAGAGAGAGAGAGGGGGGGAGAGAGAGAGAGAGGGAGAGAGAGAGAGGGAGAGAGAGGGGGAGAGAGAGAGAGAGAGAGGAGAGAGAGAGAGAGAGAGAGAGAGAGAGAGAGAGAGAGAGAGAGAGAGAGAGAGAGAGAGAGAGAGAGAGAGAGAGGGAAAGAGGGAAAGAGGGGAAGAGGGGAAGAGGGGAAGAGAGAGAGATGGGAGCCTGGTATCAGCTGACAGAGAGCTTTCGGTTTTAATTAGAGTAAATAGTCTACTTCCTGGAGTGAATTCTCATAAACGTGTTGTGTTTGCACACAACCAATGCTCACTACAATGAAGTATAAAATATTACTGTAGATTGATTCATGATGATTCACTATTGTACCAACCAATAATACAGTCACAACCAATCAATAGTAAAGGGGCTCTTACCCATTACCAAGATATAGGGGCTCCTTTTACCTATTACCAAGATAAACGGGCTCCTCTTACCTATTACCAAGATATAGGGGCTCCTCTTACCTATTACCAAGATAAAGGGGTCCTCTTACCTATTACCAAGATATAGGGGCTCCTCTTACCTATTACCAAGACAAAGGGGTCCTCTTACCTATTACCAAGATAAAGGGGTCCTCTTACCTATTACCAAGATAAAGGGGCTCTTCTTACCTATTACCAAGATAAAGGAGCTCTTACCTATTACCAAGATAAAGGGGTCCTCTTACCTATTACCAAGATAAAGGAGCTCCTCTTACATATTACCAAGATAAAGGGGTCCTCTTACCTATTACCAAGATAAAGGGGTCCTCTTACCTATTACCAAGATAAAGGGGCTCTTACCTATTACCAAGATAAAGGGGCTGCTCTTACCTATTACCAAGATAAAGGGGCTATTACCTATTACCAAGATAAAGGGGTCCTCTTACCTATTACCAAGATAAAGGGGCTCTTACCTATTACCAAGATAAAGGGGCTCCTCTTACCTATTACCAAGATAAAGGGGCTCTTACCTATTACCAAGATAAAGGGGCTCTTACCTATTACCAAGATAAAGGGGCTCTTCTTACATATTACCAAGATAAAGGGGCTCTTACCCATTACCAAGATAAAGGGTCTGCTCTTACCTATTACCAAGATAAAGGGGCTATTACCTATTACCAAGATAAAGGGGTCCTCTTACCTATTACCAAGATAAAGGGGCTCTTACCTATTACCAAGATAAAGGGGCTCCTCTTACCTATTACCAAGATAAAGGGGCTCCTCTTACCTATTACCAAGATAAAGGAGCTCCACTTATCTATTACCAAGATAAAGGTCCTCTTACCTATTACCAAGATAAAGGGGCTCTTACCTATTACCAAGATAAAGGGGCTCCTCTTACCCATTACCAAGATAAAGGGGTCCTCTTACCTATTACCAAGATAAAGGGGCTCCTCTTACCCATTACCAAGATAAAGGGGTCCTCTTACCTATTACCAAGATAAAGGGGCTGCTCTTACCTATTACCAAGATAAAGGGGTCCTCTTACCTATTACCAAGATAAAGGGGTCCTCTTACCTATTACCAAGACAAAGGGGCTCCTCTTGGGCATTATTTTTGCTTTGGGAGAACCTATTCAAGTTAGTAAATGTATTTTTTAAATGAACTATGTACTATGTATTATTAGCTAGCTTGCTACAGAAACTTAGTCTGCAGACTAACTCAAATAGGGGCGGCAGGGTAGCCTACTGGTTAGAGCATTGGACTAGTAACTGAAAGGTTGGAAGATTCGAATCCCCGAGCGGACAAGATAAAAATCTGTCGTTCTGCACCTGAACAAGGCAGTTAACCCGCTGTTCCTAGGCCATCATTGTAAATAAGAATGTGTTCTTAACTGATTTGTTCTTAACTGGGAGTACTGACTATCAGTCTGTAGTGGGTCAGACCATAGTGGGTCAGACCATAGATTCAGTCTGTAGTGGGTCAGTCTGTAGTGGATCAGACCATAGAGTCAGTCTGTAGTGGGTCAGACCATAGAGTCAGTCTGTAGTGGGTCAGTCTGTAGTGGATCAGACCATAGAGTCAGTCTGTAGTGGGTCAGACCATAGATTCAGTCTGTAGTGGGTCAGACCATAGAGTCAGTCTGTAGTGGGTCAGACCATAGATTCAGTCTGTAGTGGGTCAGACCATAGAGTCAGTCTGTAGTGGGTCAGACCATAGATCCAGTCTGTAGTGGGTCAGACCATAGAGTCAGTCTGTAGTGGGCCAGACCATAGATTCAGTCTGTAGTGGGCCAGACCATAGATTCAGTCTGTAGTGGATCAGACCATAGAGTCAGTCTGTAGTGGGCCAGACCATAGATTCAGTCTGTAGTGGGCCAGACCATAGATCCAGTATGTAGTGGGTCAGACCATAGATTCAGTATGTAGTGGATCAGACCATAGAGTCAGTATGTAGTGGATCAGTCTGTAGTGGGTCAGACCATAGATTCAGTCTGTAGTGGGTCAGTCTGTAGTGGGTCAGACCATAGATTCAGTCTGTAGTGGGTCAGTCTGTAGTGGGTCAGACCATAGATTCAGTCTGTAGTGGGTCAGACCATAGATTCAGTCTGTAGTGGGTCAGTCTGTAGTGGGCCAGACCATAGATTTAGTCTGTAGTGGGTCAGACCATAGATTCAGTCTGTAGTGGGTCAGACCATAGATTCAGTCTGTAGTGGGTCAGACCATAGATTCAGTCTGTAGTGGATCAGTCTGTAGTGGGTCAGACCATAGATTCAGTCTGTAGTGGGTCAGACCATAGGATCAGTCTGTAGTGGATCAGACCATAGATTTAGTCTGTAGTGGGTTAGTCTGTAGTGGGTCAGACCATAGATTCAGTCTGTAGTGGGTCAGACCATAGAGTCAGTCTGTAGTGGGTCAGACCATAGAGTCAGTCTGTAGTGGGTCAGACCATAGAGTCAGTCTGTAGTGGGTCAGTCTGTAGTGGATCAGACCATAGAGTCAGTCTGTAGTGGGTCAGACCATAGAGTCAGTCTGTAGTGGGTCAGTCTGTAGTGGATCAGACCATAGAGTCAGTCTGTAGTGGGTCAGACCATAGATTCAGTCTGTAGTGGGTCAGACCATAGAGTCAGTCTGTAGTGGGTCAGACCATAGAGTCAGTCTGTAGTGGGTCAGACCATAGAGTCAGTCTGTAGTGGGTCAGACCATAGAGTCAGTCTGTAGTGGGTCAGTCTGTAGTGGATCAGACCATAGAGTCAGTCTGTAGTGGGTCAGACCATAGAGTCAGTCTGTAGTGGGTCAGTCTGTAGTGGATCAGACCATAGAGTCAGTCTGTAGTGGGTCAGACCATAGATTCAGTCTGTAGTGGATCAGACCATAGAGTCAGTCTGTAGTGGGTCAGACCATAGAGTCAGTCTGTAGTGGGTCAGACCATAGATTCAGTCTGTAGTGGGTCAGACCATAGAGTCAGTCTGTAGTGGGTCAGACCATAGAGTCAGTCTGTAGTGGGTCAGACCATAGAGTCAGTCTGTAGTGGGTCAGACCATAGAGTCAGTCTGTAGTGGGTCAGACCATAGAGTCAGTCTGTAGTGGATCAGACCATAGAGTCAGTCTGTAGTGGATCAGACCATAGAGTCAGTCTGTAGTGGGTCAGACCATAGAGTCAGTCTGTAGTGGGTCAGACCATAGAGTCAGTCTGTAGTGGGTCAGACCATAGAGTCAGTCTGTAGTGGGTCAGACCATAGAGTCAGTCTGTAGTGGATCAGACCATAGAGTCAGTCTGTAGTGGGTCAGACCATAGAGTCAGTCTGTAGTGTATCAGACCATAGAGTCAGTCTGTAGTGGGTCAGACCATAGAGTCAGTCTGTAGTGGGTCAGTCTGTAGTGGGTCAGACCATAGAGTCAGTCTGTAGTGGGTCAGACCATAGAGTCAGTCTGTAGTGGATCAGACCATAGAGTCAGTCTGTAGTGGGTCAGACCATAGATTCAGTCTGTAGTGGGTCAGTCTGTAGTGGGTCAGACCATAGATTCAGTCTGTAGTGGGTCAGACCATAGATTCAGTCTGTAGTGGGTCAGTCTGTAGTGGGCCAGACCATAGATTTAGTCTGTAGTGGGTCAGACCATAGATTCAGTCTGTAGTGGGTCAGACCATAGATTCAGTCTGTAGTGGGTCAGACCATAGATTCAGTCTGTAGTGGATCAGTCTGTAGTGGGTCAGACCATAGATTCAGTCTGTAGTGGGTCAGACCATAGGATCAGTCTGTAGTGGATCAGACCATAGATTTAGTCTGTAGTGGGTTAGTCTGTAGTGGGTCAGACCATAGATTCAGTCTGTAGTGGGTCAGACCATAGAGTCAGTCTGTAGTGGGTCAGACCATAGAGTCAGTCTGTAGTGGGTCAGACCATAGAGTCAGTCTGTAGTGGGTCAGTCTGTAGTGGATCAGACCATAGAGTCAGTCTGTAGTGGGTCAGACCATAGAGTCAGTCTGTAGTGGGTCAGTCTGTAGTGGATCAGACCATAGAGTCAGTCTGTAGTGGGTCAGACCATAGATTCAGTCTGTAGTGGGTCAGACCATAGAGTCAGTCTGTAGTGGGTCAGACCATAGAGTCAGTCTGTAGTGGGTCAGACCATAGAGTCAGTCTGTAGTGGGTCAGACCATAGAGTCAGTCTGTAGTGGGTCAGTCTGTAGTGGATCAGACCATAGAGTCAGTCTGTAGTGGGTCAGACCATAGAGTCAGTCTGTAGTGGGTCAGTCTGTAGTGGATCAGACCATAGAGTCAGTCTGTAGTGGGTCAGACCATAGATTCAGTCTGTAGTGGATCAGACCATAGAGTCAGTCTGTAGTGGGTCAGACCATAGAGTCAGTCTGTAGTGGGTCAGACCATAGATTCAGTCTGTAGTGGGTCAGACCATAGAGTCAGTCTGTAGTGGGTCAGACCATAGAGTCAGTCTGTAGTGGGTCAGACCATAGAGTCAGTCTGTAGTGGGTCAGACCATAGAGTCAGTCTGTAGTGGGTCAGACCATAGAGTCAGTCTGTAGTGGATCAGACCATAGAGTCAGTCTGTAGTGGATCAGACCATAGAGTCAGTCTGTAGTGGGTCAGACCATAGAGTCAGTCTGTAGTGGGTCAGACCATAGAGTCAGTCTGTAGTGGGTCAGACCATAGAGTCAGTCTGTAGTGGGTCAGACCATAGAGTCAGTCTGTAGTGGATCAGACCATAGAGTCAGTCTGTAGTGGGTCAGACCATAGAGTCAGTCTGTAGTGTATCAGACCATAGAGTCAGTCTGTAGTGGGTCAGACCATAGAGTCAGTCTGTAGTGGGTCAGTCTGTAGTGGGTCAGACCATAGAGTCAGTCTGTAGTGGGTCAGACCATAGAGTCAGTCTGTAGTGGATCAGACCATAGAGTCAGTCTGTAGTGGGTCAGACCATAGAGTCAGTCTGTAGTGGGTCAGACCATAGAGTCAGTCTGTAGTGGGTCAGACCATAGAGTCAGTCTGTAGTGGGTCAGTCTGTAGTGGATCAGACCATAGAGTCAGTCTGTAGTGGGTCAGTCCATAGAGTCAGTCTGTAGTGGGTCAGTCCATAGAGTCAGTCTGTAGTGGGTCAGACCATAGAGTCAGTCTGTAGTGGGTCAGACCATAGAGTCAGTCTGTAGTGGGTCAGACCATAGAGTCAGTTTGTAGTGGGTCAGTCCATAGAGTCAGTCTGTAGTGGGTCAGTCCATAGAGTCAGTCTGTAGTGGGTCAGACCATAGAGTCAGTCTGTAGTGGGTCAGACCATAGAGTCAGTCTGTAGTGGATCAGACCATAGAGTCAGTCTGTAGTGGGTCAGACCATAGAGTCAGTCTGTAGTGGATCAGACCATAGAGTCAGTCTGTAGTGGGTCAGACCATAGAGTCAGTCTGTAGTGGGTCAGACCATAGAGTCAGTCTGTAGTGGATCAGACCATAGAGTCAGTCTGTAGTGGGTCAGACCATAGAGTCAGTCTGTAGTGGATCAGACCATAGAGTCAGTCTGTAGTGGGTCAGTCCATAGAGTCAGTCTGTAGTGGATCAGACCATAGAGTCAGTCTGTAGTGGGTCAGACCATAGAGTCAGTCTGTAGTGGATCAGACCATAGAGTCAGTCTGTAGTGGGTCAGTCTGTAGTGGGCCAGACCATAGATTCAGTCTGTAGTGGATCAGTCTGTAGTGGGTCAGTCTGTAGTGGGTCAGACCATAGATTCAGTCTGTAGTGGGTCAGACCATAGAGTCAGTCTGTAGTGGGTCAGTCTGTAGTGGGCCAGACCATAGAGTCAGTCTGTAGTGGGTCAGACCATAGAGTCAGTCTGTAGTGGGTCAGTCTGTAGTGGGTCAGACCATAGAGTCAGTCTGTAGTGGGTCAGACCATAGAGTCAGTCTGTAGTGGATCAGACCATAGAGTCAGTCTGTAGTGGGTCAGACCATAGAGTCAGTCTGTAGTGGGTCAGACCATAGAGTCAGTCTGTAGTGGGTCAGACCATAGAGTCAGTCTGTAGTGGGTCAGTCTGTAGTGGATCAGACCATAGAGTCAGTCTGTAGTGGGTCAGTCCATAGAGTCAGTCTGTAGTGGGTCAGTCCATAGAGTCAGTCTGTAGTGGGTCAGACCATAGAGTCAGTCTGTAGTGGGTCAGACCATAGAGTCAGTCTGTAGTGGGTCAGACCATAGAGTCAGTCTGTAGTGGGTCAGTCCATAGAGTCAGTCTGTAGTGGGTCAGTCCATAGAGTCAGTCTGTAGTGGGTCAGACCATAGAGTCAGTCTGTAGTGGGTCAGACCATAGAGTCAGTCTGTAGTGGATCAGACCATAGAGTCAGTCTGTAGTGGGTCAGACCATAGAGTCAGTCTGTAGTGGATCAGACCATAGAGTCAGTCTGTAGTGGGTCAGACCATAGAGTCAGTCTGTAGTGGGTCAGACCATAGAGTCAGTCTGTAGTGGATCAGACCATAGAGTCAGTCTGTAGTGGGTCAGACCATAGAGTCAGTCTGTAGTGGATCAGACCATAGAGTCAGTCTGTAGTGGGTCAGTCCATAGAGTCAGTCTGTAGTGGATCAGACCATAGAGTCAGTCTGTAGTGGGTCAGACCATAGAGTCAGTCTGTAGTGGATCAGACCATAGAGTCAGTCTGTAGTGGGTCAGTCTGTAGTGGGCCAGACCATAGATTCAGTCTGTAGTGGATCAGTCTGTAGTGGGTCAGTCTGTAGTGGGTCAGACCATAGATTCAGTCTGTAGTGGGCCAGACCATAGAGTCAGTCTGTAGTGGATCAGACCATAGTATAGTTGGCTTAAGTCAGTAGTGTGTGAGGGCTCAGAATCCAACGGCTCAGATGGGTCCAACTAGCCATGTTTACATAGACACTTGATTTACTGACTGACCCCATCCCAACAGCTCACAACTGAGGGGATGATACAACAGTGAACATTGGGGGGGGCCTTAGGACCATTACGGTGTATCTAAAATATAGACCAATTGTGTCTAATTAATGATATCATAGGCTAATGTCTATCTGTATGGCCGGACGCAAGTTGTATACCAAATAGCCTAGACACCGGGATGTAACGTCTCTACTCAGAATATGGCAGGACTTGTAAACAAACTGTGTAAGGGAACAACTTCAAGGGCAGTCAATGTCAGAATTTACTGGCATAGCCTCGTACAACTTTCAGTGGGGGGGACTTCTATTCAGAGAGGGCAAGTCAGAACATGAAACCAAGGAGCCAATATTTGTATGAGGCGTTAAAATAATTGTAAAACAGTATGGTGATTTAGTGGGAGAGCACTGACTGTATCTTAGTGGAGAGTACTGACTGTATCTTAGTGGAGAGTACTGACTGTATCTTAGTGGAGAGTACTGACTGTATCTTAGTGGAGAGTACTGACTGTATCTTAGTGGAGAGTACTGACTGTATCTTAGTGGAGAGTACTGACTGTATCTTAGTGGAGAGTACTGACTGTATCTTAGTGGAGAGTACTGACTGTATCTTAGTGGAGAGCACTGACTGTATCTTAGTGGAGAGTACCGACTGTATCTTAGTGGAGAGTACTGACTGTATGTTAGTGGAGAGTACTGACTGTATCTTAGTGGAGAGTACTGACTGTATCTTAGTGGAGAGTACTGACTGTATCTTAGTGGAGAGTACTGACTGTATCTTAGTGGAGAGTACTGACTGTATCTTAGTGGAGAGTACTGACTGTATCTTAGTGGAGAGTACTGACTGTATCTTAGTGGAGAGTACTGACTGTATCTTAGTGGAGAGCACTGACTGTATCTTAGTGGAGAGTACTGACTGTATGTTAGTGGAGAGTACTGACTGTATCTTAGTGGAGAGTACTGACTGTATCTTAGTGGAGAATACTGACTGTATCTTAGTGGAGAGTACTGACTGTATCTTAGTGGAGAGTACTGACTGTATCTTAGTGGAGAGTACTGACTGTATCTTAGTGGAGAGTACTGACTGTATCTTAGTGGAGAGTACTGACTGTATCTTAGTGGAGAGTACTGACTGTATCTTAGTGGAGAGTACTGACTGTATCTTAGTGGAGAGTACTGACTGTATCTTAGTGGAGAGTACTGACTGTATCTTAGTGGAGAGTACTGACTGTATCTTAGTGGAGAGTACTGACTGTATCTTAGTGGAGAGTACTGACTGTATCTTAGTGGAGAGTACTGACTGTATCTTAGTGGAGAGTACTGACTGTATCTTAGTGGAGAGTACTGACTGTATCTTAGTGGAGAGTACTGACTGTATCTTAGTGGAGAGTACTGACTGTATCTTAGTGGAGAGTACTGACTGTATCTTAGTGGAGAGTACTGACTGTATCTTAGTGGAGAGTACTGACTGTATCTTAGTGGAGAGTACTGACTGTATCTTAGTGGAGAGTACTGACTGTATCTTAGTGGAGAGTACTGACTGTATCTTAGTGGAGAGTACTGACTGTATCTTAGTGGAGAGCACTGACTGTATCTTAGTGGAGAGTACCGACTGTATCTTAGTGGAGAGTACTGACTGTATCTTAGTGGAGAGTACTGACTGTATCTTAGTGGAGAGTACTGACTGTATCTTAGTGGAGAGCACTGACTGTATCTTAGTGGAGAGTACCGACTGTATCTTAGTGGAGAGTACTGACTGTATCTTAGTGGAGAGTACTGACTGTATCTTAGTGGAGAGTACTGACTGTATCTTAGTGGAGAGTACTGACTGTATCTTAGTGGAGAGTACTGACTGTATCTTAGTGGAGAGTACCGACTGTATCTTAGTGGAGAGTACCGACTGTATCTTAGTGGAGAGTACTGACTGTATGTTAGTGGAGAGTACCGACTGTATCTTAGTGGAGAGTACTGACTGTATCTTAGTGGAGAGTACTGACTGTATCTTAGTGGAGAGTACCGACTGTATCTTAGTGGAGAGTACTGACTGTATCTTAGTGGAGAGTACCGACTGTATCTTAGTGGAGAGTACTGACTGTATCTTAGTGGAGAGTACCGACTGTATCTTAGTGGAGAGTACTGACTGTATCTTAGTGGAGAGTACTGACTGTATCTTAGTGGAGAGTACTGACTGTATCTTAGTGGAGAGTACTGACTGTATCTTAGTGGAGAGTACCGACTGTATCTTAGTGGAGAGTACTGACTGTATCTTAGTGGAGAGTACCGACTGTATCTTAGTGGAGAGTACTGACTGTATCTTAGTGGAGAGTACTGACTGTATCTTAGTGGAGAGTACTGACTGTATCTTAGTGGAGAGTACTGACTGTATCTTAGTGGAGAGTACTGACTGTATCTTAGTGGAGAGTACTGACTGTATCTTAGTGGAGAGCACTGACTGTATCTTAGTGGAGAGTACTGACTGTATCTTAGTGGAGAGTACTGACTGTATCTTAGTGGAGAGTACTGACTGTATCTTAGTGGAGAGTACTGACTGTATCTTAGTGGAGAGTACTGACTGTATCTTAGTGGAGAGTACTGACTGTATCTTAGTGGAGAGTACTGACTGTATCTTAGTGGAGAGTACCGACTGTATGTTAGTGGAGAGTACTGACTGTATGTTAGTGGAGAGTACTGACTGTATCTTAGTGGAGAGTACCGACTGTATCTTAGTGGAGAGTACTGACTGTATCTTAGTGGAGAGTACTGACTGTATCTTAGTGGAGAGTACTGACTGTATCTTAGTGGAGAGTACTGACTGTATCTTAGTGGAGAGTACTGACTGTATCTTAGTGGAGAGCACTGACTGTATCTTAGTGGAGAGTACTGACTGTATCTTAGTGGAGAGCACTGACTGTATCTTAGTGGAGAGTACCGACTGTATCTTAGTGGAGAGTACTGACTGTATCTTAGTGGAGAGTACTGACTGTATCTTAGTGGAGAGTACTGACTGTATCTTAGTGGAGAGTACCGACTGTATCTTAGTGGAGAGTACTGACTGTATCTTAGTGGAGAGTACTGACTGTATCTTAGTGGAGAGTACTGACTGTATCTTAGTGGAGAGTACTGACTGTATCTTAGTGGAGAGTACTGACTGTATCTTAGTGGAGAGCACTGACTGTATCTTAGTGGAGAGTACCGACTGTATCTTAGTGGAGAGTACTGACTGTATCTTAGTGGAGAGTACTGACTGTATCTTAGTGGAGAGTACTGACTGTATCTTAGTGGAGAGTACCGACTGTATCTTAGTGGAGAGTACTGACTGTATCTTAGTGGAGAGTACTGACTGTATCTTAGTGGAGAGTACTGACTGTATCTTAGTGGAGAGTACTGACTGTATCTTAGTGGAGAGTACTGACTGTATCTTAGTGGAGAGTACCGACTGTATCTTAGTGGAGAGTACTGACTGTATGTGAAATGTGTTTGAAATGGGAATGAAGCAAAAAATACAAGATATTCTTAGAATAGGACATATCAACAGAACGAAAGTATATGTTATATTCAACGTCGTCAGATTTTGGTGTTTATTTCCGTCTACTTGAGTTTTTACAAGTACAGACAACATATACTAAAATTATACTACCGGATAAACTAACAATGACTCAGACATGGAATAACCCAATGGGTGTTGAGAAGTCAGCAGATCACTTCCTTGACCATTCTGAGCAACGTCTAGTCTTAAAACGGAGCTGGATATGACATCACGGGGGTTTCTTTAGAAGGAAGATTCTCTTTCTCTTAGTGTTGGTTGTGTTGTAACCGGTTACGTCTACAGAGTGCAAAACCAAAACCAAACTTCTAACGAAAAGGTTGCTAAGGTGAATAGATACTACTGCATTACACTGATGTGTAATGTTCAACAGTTTTGTCAGTTTGGGAACTCTGAGACGAAGTACCATGATTAGTGGTGGAAAATAAAGAGACCCCCCCTAATAAAGAGTCCCCCCCTAATAAAGAGACCCCCCCTAATAAAGAGTCCCCCCCTAATAAAGAGTCCCCCCCTAATAAAGAGTCCCCCCCTAATAGAGTCCCCCCCCTAATAAAGAGTCCCCCCCTAATAAAGAGTCCCCCCCTAATAAAGAGTCCCCCCCTAATAAAGAGTCCCCCCTAATAAAGATCCCCCCCCTAATAAAGATCCCCCCCCTAATAAAGAGTCCCCCCCTAATAAAGAGTCCCCCCCTAATAAAGAGTCTCCCCCTAATAAAGAGTCTCCCCCCTAATAAAGAGTAAAGAGTCCCCCCCTAATAAAGAGTCCCCCCTAATAAAGAGTAAAGAGTCCCCCCCTAATAATGAGTCCCCCCCTAATAATGAGTCCCCCCTTAATAATGAGTCCCCCATAATAAAGAGTCCCCCCTAATAAAGAGTAAAGAGTCCCCCCCAAATAAAGAGTCCCCCCCAAATAAAGAGTCCCCCCCAAATAAAGAGTCCCCCCCAAATAAAGAGTCCCCCCCCAATAAAGAGTCCCCCCCTAATAAAGAGTCCCCCCCAAATAAAGAGTCCCCCCCAAATAAAGAGTCCCCCCCAAATAAAGAGTCCCCCCCAAATAAAGAGTCCCCCCCAAATAAAGAGTCCCCCCTAATAAAGAGTCCCCCCTAATAAAGAGCCCCCCCCCCCCTAATAAAGAGTCCCTCCCTAATAAAGAGTCCCCCCCCTAATAAAGAGTCCCCCCCTAATAAAGAGTCCCCGTTCCCCCCTAATAAAGAGTCCCCCCCTACAATGTAAAATAGATAACTGTGCCTAATTCTGCTTTATTGGCCTATGGGTCTTCATTGGAAACCCATGTAATGACCACGTCAATTTATCTCATGAATTAGTCTGCAAAGGTCATAGACACACTGGTTGAATCAACGTTGTTTTCACGTTGAACCAACGTGGAATAGAAGTTGAATTAAAGTCTGTGCCCAGCGGGAGGTCTATGATTTGCGTGACACAGACGTAGCCTACGGCTTGACGTTTTTTGTTGTTGTTGTGCTTTTTGTTACAATACCACCAGTGACAGAGACAATAAGGCTGCTGGTTTTGTATTACAAAGTGACATCACGGAAAATCTTCAGCATTTACTTCCTCGTTTGTGGACAGCTGTCACATGTGTAAACGTGTAGCCACTTCTATTCTGCCAGCAGCACAAAGGATGACATCATTTTCGCATGGTAATGAAGAATCCTTCAAAATAAAAACCTGCATTTCAAAACATTGCCATGTGGATAATTCAACTCAAAGGATTTTAATCAATGTCCATTTTTATTGTGCTTTATAAGCAAATGCAAGAAGACAGTTATGGAAACAATTATAAATATGCGCTCGAAAAAGACAATGTTCAGATTGGTATGTTTACAACATTGGGCTGTAGAGAAAAAAACGATTATATAAATACCGATGTAAAAGTGGGGTTGGGATTACTCAGTAGGGTCTGTAGAATCTATATATATATAATGGTGTTATTTCATGGAGTACTGAGGTCTAAATACCCAGCAACACCAGGACTGGATTCAGGACTGGATTCAGTTTAGTCTTCTCTTTTCAGCGGTAGGCATTTGCTTTCCAAACTGTACATTTGTTCCCCCGATTGTATTTTGAAATATGCATAAGGCAAACCAACAGCTGCAACCAACCATAAAATATAATAGAAATATAATCGATAGATGGGAAGTTCCCATTCAAGTCAGGACTGGCATCCATTGCTATTGTACCCATTAGTTTAACAGTGAAATTACCAGGGTTAGAGGTTACATAACCCTTCTATGGATTATATGTCTATAGCCACAACAAGCTGTATATTTGATACGCATGCTGCCCAAAACTGCAGCCTTCCTGACAAGCAGGCAACCGGTAACTACCAAAATAAAAGAAACACGTGAGTAAATGAGGAATACAAAGTTAATGTTATGGTGTGGGTTGCATTTTCCTGACATGGTTTAGGTCCACTGTTAGAAGATATGCCAAGGTACATTGAAGCTGTTCTGGCAGCTCGTGGTGGTCCAACACCCTTTAAGACACTTTATGTTGATGTTTCCTTGATTTTGTCCAACACACTTTAAGACACTTTATGTTGATGTTTCCTTGATTTTGCCAGATACCTAAATGTGTTGGTGATAAAAATGTTATTTTTTCTAAACTATTGATCCTCGGTGGCTAAATTATGCTCTCTGGTGTATTATGAACATTGACAATGTTGGATAGAAATTATTATAATCCAAAATAAAAAAAACATAATTTTTATTATTTATTGCCACTTGGGCAATATACTAAGCACTGTTAACGTGCCATCTCTTATTCTACTCGCTCAGCATTTATATTAAATGATCTCTACTTAAAATCAGCTAAATGTTTTTTTTTTTTTTTTTACAGGCTTGGCCCCCCTACAGGCTGGGGCCCCCTTCAGGCTTGGGCCCCCTTCAGGCTTGGGCCCCCTACAGGCTTGGGCCACCTACAGACTTGGCCCCCCTACAGGCTGGGGCCCAGCCCCTGACTCACACAACTGACCAGTCACATTTATTTATTAGTTACCCAATCAAGGCAGAGCCCCCCAGTTACCCAAGTGGGTCCCCTACCTCCCCACCATCTGATGATTAGCAGCAGGCAGCAGGCAGCAGGCAGCAGGTAGCAGACAGCAAGCAATCTACACACATTGAGAGCTCATGAATCCTCTTGTGGTTAGCGGTTGTATCAGGCTTCAGGTAAGACCATAGTGTAGACTGTGTTGAAGTAACAATGTTAATTGCAACAACGTGGGGCAGGCAAACGACAGGTCAAGGCAAAAAAAATAAAAAACAGTAATACCTTATTCACATAAGTATTCAGACCCTTTGCTATGAGAGCTCAGGTTCATCCTGTTTCCATTGATCATCCTTGAGATGTTTCTACAACTTGATTGGAGTCCACCTGTGGTAAATTAAATTGATTGTACATGATTTGGAAAGGCACACACCTGTCTATATAAGGTCACACAGTTGACAGTGCACGTCAGAGCAAAAACCAAGCCATGAGGTCGAAAGGAATTGTCCGTAGAGCACCGAGACAGGATTGTGTCGAGGCACATATCTGGGGAAGGGTACCAAAAAATGTCTGCAGCATTGAAGGTCCCCAAGAATACAGTGGCCTCCATCATTCTTAAATGGAAAAAGTTTGGAACCACCAAGACTCTTCCTAGAGCTAGCCGCCTGGCCAAACTGAGCAATTGGGGGAGAAGGGCCTTGGTCAGGGAGGTGACCAAGAACCCGATGTCACTCTGACAGAGCTCCAGAGTTCCTCTGTGGAGATGGGAGAACCTTCCAGAAGGACAACCATCTCTGCAGCACTCCACCCAGTGTCCAGACGGAAGCCACTCCTCAGTAAAAGGCACATGACAGCCCGCTTGGAGTTTGCCAACAGGCACCTAAAGGACTCTCAGACCATGAGAAACAAGATTCTCTGGTCTGATGAAACCAAGATTGAACACTTTGGCCTGAATTCCAAGCGTCACGTCTGGAGGAAACCTGTCACCATCCATACGGTGAAGCATGGTGGTGGCAGCATCATGTTGTACCACACACAAGACTACTGTAACACTGTTTCCCCTGTCATAACCCCTCACACCAGACTACTGTCATAACCCCTCACACCAGACTACTGTCATAACCCCTCACACTAGACTACTGTTGTAACCCCTCACACTAGACTACTGTTATAACCCCTCACACTAGACTACTGTTATAACCCCTCACACTAGACTACTGTTGTAACCCCTCACACTAGACTACTGTTGTAACCCCTCACACTAGACTACTGTTGTAACCCCTCACACTAGACTACTGACATAACCCCTCACACTAGACTACTGTTATAAACCCCTCACACTAGACTACTGTTATAACCCCTCACACTAGACTACTGTTATAACCCCTCACACTAGACTACTGTCATAACCCCTCACACTAGACTACTGTTATAACCCCTCACACTAGACTACTGTTATAACCCCTCACACTAGACTACTGTCATAACCCCTCACACTAGACTACTGTTATAACCCCTCACTAGACTAGTGTTATAACCCCTCACACTAGACTACTGTCATAACCCCTCACACTAGACTACTGACATAACCCCTCACACTAGACTACTGTTATAACCCCTCACACTAGACTACTGACATAACCCCTCACACTAGACTACTGACATAACCCCTCACACTAGACTACTGACATAACCCCTCACACTAGACTACTGTTATAACCCCTCACACTAGACTACTGTCATAACCCCTCACACTAGACTACTGTTATAACCCCTTCCACTAGACTACTGTTATAACCCCTCACACTAGACTACTGTTATAACCCCTCACACTAGACTACTGTTATAACCCCTCACACTAGACTACTGTTATAACCCCTCACACTAGACTACTGTTATAACCCCTCACACTAGACTACTGACATAACCCCTCACACTAGACTACTGTTATAACCCCTCACACTAGACTACTGACATAACCCCTCACACTAGACTACTGGCATAACCCCTCATAACGCCTTTTTGGAATTTGATTAGTGATTGTCAAGGACACACAGAAATTACAAAATGTGTGAAGTTTTTAGTTCAGATCATTTTTTTTGTAATATGTGTAGGCTAAGAGAGCTTTATAATCTATTTATTGATTGTGGGGTTGGAATAGTGTGAGAAGACATCAACCTATTTGTTGAGAATTACAACATAGGTTAGAAAATCTATTCTAGCTCTTAAAGGGGCAGTAGCCTATTGTAGCTCTTAAAGGGGCAGTAGCCTATTGTAGCTCTTAAAGGGGCAATAGCCTATTGTAGCTCTTAAAGGGGCAGTAGCCTATTGTAGCTCTTAAAGGGGCAATAGCCTATTGTAGCTCTTAAAGGGGCAGTAGCCTATTGTAGCTTTAAAGGGGCAATAGCCTATTGTAGCTCTTAAAGGGGCAATAGCCTATTGTAGCTCTTAAAGGGGCAGTAGCCTATTGTAGCTCTTAAAGGGGCAATAGCCTATTGTAGCTCTTAAAGGGGCAGTAGCCTATTGTAGCTCTTAAAGGGGCAGTAGCCTATTGTAGCTCTTAAAGGGGCAGTAGCCTATTGTAGCTCTTAAAGGGGCAATAGCCTATTGTAGCTCTTAAAGGGGCAGTAGCCTATTGTAGCTCTTAAAGGGGCAGTAGCCTATTGTAGCTTTTAAAGGGGCAGTAGCCCACCGTGGGTGTAACATTTTCAGTTTATTTTATTCTGTAGTCATTATATTGCTATTTATTCGGTTAATAGTATCTTCTGATCACAATTATTATGTCTCATCTTCTAACTAAACGAAATCTATTAGCTTCCAAAACGTAAGTAGGTATATCTAGCTGTCGGATAACACATTCTGATTGAATGGCTTGTCTTGCACTTTGTAAACAAAAAAAAAGTGCATGTTGGAAAAAGATCTTGGTTCCTTTCTAAACATAGCATTGTGAATGCAAAGTGGACTCGGTACACAAAATAGGTGAAGTGAACTGACAAAAGAGTTGAGTCTTCATTGAAAAGCAGTGTGAGTACAAAGAGAACTGAGATCTTTTTCTTTTTTTTTTTACCTCAGAGTTCACATGAAAGAGAACTGAGATCTTTTTTTTTTTTTTTTACCTCAGAGTTCACATGAAAGAGGACTGAGATTGGTTCTTTTAAAGAAGACTATATGTGAAAACACCCTTAAACAAGCGTCATACATATTTACAATTCCCTTATTCAAACAGATTACCTATTTACCTAGCTCTTATCAATAGCTCTTATCAAGTTGTAAATTACAGTGCATGGAAAATGGTAGACGCTTTTTCCACTTGGAACCGGTAGGTTCCCTCAAGCTCATTCATGGTTTCCGTGTCTGTAAAGGTGGTGGAATTAAATTAAGATAAGAGTCAGAATATGGTATATCTGTAGACTTACACACCCAGCCACACCTTAATGTTTTCGATCTCCACACAAAACGAATAGCGGGTAATTTGCACTCTATTCTCACGCTTAAAATCCTTAAGAGTCTATTGACATACCCGTCTGTCAATCTACGTAACATAAAAAGAATCCCATATCACTGTGGGTTTCCAAAGGTCATATAGATTGTAAAAAAAACTATTTTCAGACAAAGGAGTTAATAGATAACCTCGTCATCAGGTCACATGGGTGATACCGATGCTGGATGGTCCCCTGCCAGTCAGTTTATGCCATGGGTTTACTCTTGACAGTTGGGAGTTGACAGTTGGGAGTTGAGGACAATTATGCTTCCTATTCCAAACCAAAGTGTTTATGTGTCCTCTAACCTCAACAGAAGTGGAAGTTCCTCAGATGAGGAAGGGGAGGACCATCCTCCTCAGTTCATTTCATAAAAATCACGTCACCAAATTACTGATTAAAACACACTGTTTTGCAAAGAAGGTCTACAGTCGCCTCAACAGCACTCTGTAGGGCAGCACCATGGTGTAGCTGGAGGACAGCTAGCTTCCCTCCTGTTATGTAATGGTCTACAGTCGCCTCAACAGCACTCTGTAGGGCAGCACCATGGTGTAGCCGGAGGACAGCTAGCTTCCCTCCTGTTATGTAATGAAGGTCTACAGTAGCCTCAACAGCACTCTGTAGGGTAGCACCATGGTGTAGCCGGAGGACAGCTAGCTTCCCTCCTGTTATGTAATGAAGGTCTACAGTAGCCTCAACAGCACTCTGTAGGGTAGCACCATGGTGTAGTCAGAGGACAGCTAGCTTCCCTCCTGTTATGTAATGAAGGTCTACAGTAGCCTCAACAGCACTCTGTAGGGTAGCACCATGGTGTAGCCGGAGGACAGCTAGCTTCCCTCCTGTTATGTAATGAAGGTCTACAGTAGCCTCAACAGCACTCTGTAGGGCAGCACCATGGTGTAGCCAGAGGACAGCTAGCTTCCCTCCTGTTATGTAATGAAGGTCTACAGTCGCCTCAACAGCACTCTGTAGGGCAGCACCATGGTGTAGCCGGAGGACAGCTAGCTTCCCTCCTGTTATGTAATGAAGGTCTACAGTAGCCTCAACAGCACTCTGTAGGGTAGCACCATGGTGTAGCCGGAGGACAGATAGCTTCCCTCCTGTTATGTAATGAAGGTCTACAGTAGCCTCAACAGCACTCTGTAGGGTAGCACCATGGTGTAGCCGGAGGACAGCTAGCTTCCCTCCTGTTATGTAATGAAGGTCTACAGTCGCCTCAACAGCACTCTGTAGGGTAGCACCATGGTGTAGCCGGAGGACAGCTAGCTTCCGTCCTCCTCTGGCTACCAAATGTACTTCAATACAAAACCTAGGAGGCGCATGGTTCTCACCCCCTTCCATAGACTTACACAGTAATTATGACAACTTCCGGAGGACTTCCTCCAACCTATCAGAGCTCTTGCAGCATGAACTGACATGTTGTCCACCCAATCAAAGGATCAGAGAATGAATCTAGTACTGAAAGCATAAGCTACAGCTAGCTAGCACTGCAGTGCATGATATGTGGTGAGTAGTTGACTCAAAGAGAGAGAAAGACAATAGTTGAACAAATTAATGTCTTCCAACATTTAGGAGAAGCAAGAGAGAAGGAGTGTCATTTTTGTTCACTTTCAGTTTCACTTAGCTAGCTAGTTTAGCCTACTGAAACACCCTGCTCAAACAGGGGGATGCTATATTAGCTAGCTGGCTATGCCTTTCCAACAGAACACTCTTCCAAGTCAAGGTAAGCTTTTGGTATTACTAATTTATTGCCACCGGGGGCCGGCCGGAACGTTACTCTATGATTGTAGCGGGTTTACTAACGCGTTAGTTCTATTAGCTATGCTATGACCTCACTGTAGCTAATATGGTGTCAACGATGTAGGCTGTTTGTAGATGTTTGGCTTGGTAATGTTTTTTCACCTGGTCATATACAGCTGATGTGTTATGCATTGAAGTCCACAAGCGAAGGGAAGAGAAGGAATACAACGTGGCTGCTATGAGAGTGAACTGTGTTTACTGTGTGATCAGGGGTGTATTCATTCCACTGATTCTGTTGAAAAACGTTTCTTAAACGGAAGCAAACAGCACCAAACAGGGAAAGCGTATTGAACGTCACCGTCAACAGAAATAGAGGCCTACTACCAAAAGAAGAACAACCTCCGTTGATGACAAGAGAAGGAAGCAAAACATTTATTGATATTATTTTCAAACAAATAAGTAAAAATCAATCACCAAATAAACTTAAAACAGACAGCATAAAATGATTTTCAAACAAATATCAAAATCACCAAACAAACTTGACAGAATAAAATTATTTTCAAACAATAAGCAAATACCAAATCACCAAACAAACGTAAAACAAGACTGCATAAAACCCCTGACGATTAGAATCAAACGTTTAATAACAGATAGATACTCTTTTAGTCTCTATTTTAGGCTACATGTTGGTTTGCTATCCTGTCTTCTCTTTACTCCAAATGTTCTGTTTCGGCTTCCCGGCCCGTCTTCATTTTCCCGGCCTAAATATTCCAATAGGGCGGTGGTATATATATCTCTTAGACTATGGACAAATACCCACCTGTGTCCCGGGACGCTGGGCGTAGAAGGCAGTCTCTATTGAAGGAGTGTCCATAAAGATACTCCGGCTGAGAGTAGCCTAGCTCCGGGCATGGGCGTGTGAGGTCCACATTGGCTTTGTGTTATTATAACGAACTCTTCACATTGTAACGACCGCAACACGTTTCCTGTTCAGGCATGATGATCCAATTTCGATCCACTTTACTATCAAAGTCAGCTACTGTATCCATTTCACTTGATTTTCGGATCCGTTGAGATTTTAGCAAGCATATCCGCCAGGATGTATTTCAGGTTGAAAAGGTCTCCGATTTTACGCAGCTGTTGCGCACATTCCACGATGGCTTTCTGATCTGAAAACCCAGGAAGTAAAAGTATTTTAGCTACATAGCCTACGAAAGATACAGGTGAACAGAGGCAGGCGACATTGATTTAGGAAAATGAGTTGATATGGACTATAATTAGAGATAAATCAGTCAAATCAAATCAAGTTTATTTTATATAGCCCTTCGTACATCAGCTAATATCTCGAAGTGCTGTACAGAAACCCAGCCTAAAACCCCAAACAGCAAGCAATGCAGATGTAGAAGCAAATGGTGTTTACCTTTGTTTGGTACGGTCTCTTTCTTGCTCTCAGTCCTTTTCAGTGAGGACTTTCTCGATTCGAGCTTCATGGATGCGTTTGCTGTATAGCTGCTTCTATTATAGCTGTATAGTTGTTCCTATAGCCGTATAGCTCTGAGTATGCTATAGCTCAGTGTGAGTCCTAGACAGCAGTAAGCTAAATCAGAAGTGAGTACAGTATATCTTGTTGTTGATAGAGATAATAATAGTAAGGAGCCGATCTCTGCCTTTATAGAATGTGGGCGGTCCGAGACACGTTACGGTGGGGATTTCATCAACGTCACCGCTCTAAATAGCACTTCCCTGTTTCTACAGCTCTGTGTGTGTGTGTGTGTGTGTGTGTGTGTGTGTGTGTGTGTGTGTGTGTGTAGGCTACACAATTACCGTTCTCCTAGCAGCAGGATATAATGCTGGCAGAACGAGCTCAGCAAAGACGTTCTAAACTTGCAGTACAGCTATTTTTCACAGCGTTCAACCACCTTTTGAAAAATATATATGGATAATTAGAAATTATTTTATATTTAAATCTTGTATTATTTATAACAGCGTTTCTTTAGAAAGTGTACACGTTGAAAACTATTGAAATAGGATATATTTAAAATACACTTTTAATCAAATACAAAATATATATAATTAGAATTACTCCATAGAGTCTGCGAAATTTAAATTGGGTCTCGTTGAATACAGAGTACCGATGAGTCCTTACTCCACCCATTCTATTCACTGTAAACGCAATAAATATACTGCATGTGAATTACATATTGGTTTATATTCTACATGCCAGTGTAAACGTGTGGTTGGGATTACTCTACATATAAATGACATATTGACTTATAAAGGAAAAACGTTTCTATAGGCCAGTGTAAACGTGGGGTTGGGATTACTCAGTAGGGGTCTGTGGAATCTATATATGCTGTTATTTCATGGAGGACTGAGGTCTAAATACCCAGCATGCCTTTCTACTCAGCATGCCTAAATACCCAGCATGCCTTTCTACTCAACCTACTCCATTTGGTCCCAATGTAGCCAAGGGAGGTGCGACAACGATGTGATTTTGGGGGGATGGCAACGCGAGACTAGTCCCAATGCAATAGACTTATAAAATGACATATTATGCTTATAGATACTACTATTCTATGTTCAAAGGTAAAAGTGTGGTTGGGAATGCTCAGTAGGGTCTGTAGAATCTATATATTGTGTTATTTCATGGCGTACTGAGGTCTAAATACCCAGCATGCCTTTCTACTCAACCCACGCCATTGGTCCCAACGCAATACACTGTATTTGACACACCAAATATATTTTTTTGTGGGGGGGGGGTTGTAGATAAAAAGTAGAGTACCTGTGTGTTGACAAAGATGACTAAAGATAGACCATATGGACAACACTCAGGTTAAACTACTTCCATTATCTACAGTCACCAATATCAATTTCGTACAATGTTACAGTTTAATTTATGGTCTCTTTCAAACTATGATTAAATTCATTCATTTCAATCAAATAAACCCATTAGTGTTATGGAAAATCTATATCAATATGTTGCATTTTTTTTAGATTCGATGTTGATATCAAATCGGTTTGTAGTAAATATATTGCGGATGTGTTGATTGTTCACAGACAACATGCTTGCGGATTGCCCATGTGGCCAGGTGTCTTCTGGTAGTGTAAACCTACCTAACCAGATGGAAAGCAATGGAAAGCAATGGAAACGCCCATCCACAGTTGATGGCCTATCAGCAGGCAGATTTAAATGTATACGTTTTTTTTATTTTTATGTTTGTTTGTTTTTAAAGTATGCTAATCACCCTGTGAATGAAAGTGCTACTCTGGGCAAGATTAATGCAGGTAGTTACCCGTGTGGGGGGGGGGGGGGGGGGGGGGGGGGGCCAAGAGGAAACAAAAACAATTATAATATTACAATGTAGGAAACATTTTTTTTTGTGAATTTTTAGCAAATGTTTAACAAATAAAACAACTGAAATAGGACATTTCCATAAGTATTCAGACCCCTTTACTCAGTACTTTGTTGAAGCACCTTTGGCAGCGGTTACAGCCTCGAGTCTTCTTGAGTATGACGCTACAAGCTTGCCACACCTGTATTTGGGGACTTTCTCCCGTTCTTCTTCTGCAGAATCTCTCAAGATCTGTCAGGTTGGATGGGAGTCATTTGGCAGCAAACTGAAACATATCAACATATCAATTTTCCCACAGTAAAGTTTATGAAATGCTGTGCCGTAATGCATAATTAAAATTGCATAGGCCTTTTAACTTGCAGGGATGATCATTTGTTTATGTCTTATAGGCTAAACTACGGCCAAATGTACAGTTAGTTCCCTTTAGTTGGTATAGCCTACATTATCATTCCATATAATTAAATTGTTTCATTTACCTTAAATTTGCTTCCTCTGTAAACGTCATCACGGTTATGTGGTTGTTGCTGAGGATCATTAGTCACAGTTGACAGGCTAATTAAATCGTTACGGAGCGGAGCGCAGACAAAGCCGTAAACAGTTTGAACCCGACGTAAGGCGCAATACTTGTGTCGTCACACAGTTCCATGGTTAGTGCAGGCAATAGACGAGGGTATAGCCTGCTATTGTACACTATTCTCCCCTTTATAATTCTATAAACACTAAACATTACCATTGGTTTATAAGAACTGAATATGGCAATTATCATAATTAATTGAACAACCGTTTTCTTTCTCTAGTGCGTAAAGGCTCTCATAACCTGTTTTTATTTTTTTATTTTATGATTCATAAATACTTTTCTTAACCTAAATAATCCACACGATCAGAGTATTTTTTAACTCTACCAATTGGTGCTGAAACTGGGGGCAACTCAATATTAGGAAGGTGTTACATTTAACATTTAAGTAATTTAGCAGACGCTCTTATCCAGAGCGACTTACAAATTGGAAAGTTCATACATATTCATCCTGGTCCCCGCGTGGGGAATGAACCCACAACCCTGGCGTTGCAAGCACCATGCTCTACCAACTGAGCCACACGTGTTCCTAATGTTTTTTACACTCCGTGTATTTAGTCGGGTTTCTTTCATTGATCCCTAATACCCTGAACAAGTACTCTACATGTATTCTCATCTTTCGACGAAATTCGTATTAAAAGGTATACCATATGTAAAGGGATGGTTTAATTAAGATAAATGTACTGAAAACCCTATTGAATGAAAACTCCATGCGAAAATCTGTTGGCCAACAAGTGGGAGGAGTTTTAGCAGTTGATTTAAACGTCTTGAGCACGCCCAAGGGAACCTCGCGTGCAACGCCTGCAACTCCATAAAAGGCGTCGGGAATACCAACTACGGAGGAAATGACGCACTTCTAAATCGGGACTCCGGGCCAGAAGATTGTTTCGAAACAGAGTTGTTTCTTCAGAATGATGTGGGTATTTTAATAAGCTGTTTGAACCATGTTACTTCTTTAAACGTAAGACATGTCCCATGAATGCTGTGACATCAGGTTCTGTGGTATTTCAGAGAGAAAACTAAACGGAAACCACCTGTGGCTATAATGTATCTTCCAATACGTTTAACTGTAAGACACTTCACGTCAATGGTGTGCTTTGGTATTTCAGAGGAAAAAACAAAACTGATGATATCCTTAAAATAAATATGGATGAAGTTGAAACTTCAAAGCACTCCATACTTTATCATTAAAATTAATAATTTATAAACATTTCTGCTCATCTAAAATGTCTTCTTTTTTTATACTATATATATATATATATCAGTCAATTGAAATAAATTCATTAGGTCCCAATCTATGGATTTCACGACTGGGCAGGGGTACAGCCATGGATGGGCCTGGGAGACCATATGCCCCCCACTGTAGAGCCATGCCCAGCCAATCAGAATAATTTTCCCCCCACAAAAGGGCTTTATTACAGACAGAAATACTCCTCAACCCCCCCTTCCCCCCCCTCCCCCGTCTGACAATCCTGCAGGTGAAGAAGCAGGATGTGGAGGTCCTGTGGTTGGCGTGGTTACACAGGGTCTGCGGTTGTGAGGCCGGTTGGACAAACTGCCACATTGTCTAAAACGACATTGGAGGCAGTTTATGGTAGAGAAATTAACATTACATTCTCTGGAAACAGCTCTGGTGGACATTCCTGCAGTCAGCATGCCAATTGCAAAACATCTGTGGCGTTGTGTTGTGTGACAAAACTGCACATTTCAGTGGCCTTTTTATGTCCCCGGCACAAGGTGCACCTGTGTAATGATCGTGCTGTTAAAACAGATTCTTGATCTGCCGCACCTGTCAGGTGCATGGATTATCTTGACAAAACTTAAAATGCTCACTAACTGGGATGTAAACAAATTTGGGCACAAAATTTGAGAGAAATAAGCTTTTTTTGTGCGTAATGGAACATTTCTGTGATGAAACATGTTTATATTTTGGTTCAGTGTAAAATACCAGGTTTAGAGCAGTGAACTGGACAGCAATATTCAGGCTATTCATGCACATTTCAAGTACAGTACAAGTAGACTAATACCGTAGAACTAATACAACTCAGCTTTCAAATACAGTTGTCTTCCAACGAGTCTCTATGGCACGAGTCTCTATGGCACGAGTCTCTATGGCACGAGTCTCTATGGCACGAGTCTCTATGGCACGAGTCTCTATGACACGAGTCTCTATGACACGAGTCTCTATGACACGAGTCTCTATGACACGAGTCTCTATGGCACGAGTCTCTATGGCACGAGTCTCTATGGCACGAGTCTCTATGGCACGAGTCTCTATGGCACGAGTCTCTATGGCACGAGTCTCTATGGCACGAGTCTCTATGGCACGAGTCTCTATGACACGAGTCTCTATGACACGAGTCTCTATGGCACGAGTCTATGGCACGAGTCTCTATGACACGAGTCTCTATGGCATGAGTCTCTATGGCACGAGTCTCTATGGCACGAGTCTCTATGGCACGAGTCTCTATGACATGAGTTTCTTTGACATGAGTCTCTATGACATGAGTCTCTATGGCACGAGTCTCTATGGCACGAGTCTCTATGGCACGAGTCTCTATGGCACGAGTCTCTATGGCACGAGTCTCTATGGCACGAGTCTATCACACAGGTAGGTATCACATTTGGTCAGTGTGAGGAGTTAGGTGACAAGATACAGGCTGACAGATACAGGGTGACAGATACAGGCTGACAGATACAGGGTGACAGATACAGGGTGACAGATACAGGGTGACAAGATACAGGGTGACAAGATACAGGCTGACAGATACAGGGTGACAGATACAGGGTGACAGATACAGGGTGACAGATACAGGGTGACAGATACAGGGTGACAGATACAGGGTGACAGATACAGGGTGACAGATACAGGATGACAGATACAGGGTGACAGATACAGGGTGACAGATACAGGGTGACAGATACCGAATGACAGATACAGGGTGACAGATACCGAATGATGGATACAGGGTGAGAGATACAGGGTGACAGATACAGGGTGACAGATACAGGATGACAGATACAGGGTGACAGATACAGGGTGACAGATACAGGGTGACAGATACAGGGTGACAGATAATTGGGTTGGTTCAAAATAAGGAGTAAAAGTTTGAAAGGCAAAGTGACGATTTTATATTATTCCTACAATAATAATCACATTCCCAGAGGAAAATAAAACCTGTTTACTGTGTTCTGCCGTACAAAGGATCTGTTGTAATGGTCACGTATATTATCTGATTAAAGTAGTATGTAGTTTCCTGACACAAGAACAAGACAGTTGATCAGAATATATGTGTCAGAAATCGCTGTCTAGACAGAAAAATAACTTTAGTCAGATTTTGCAGTAACAAAATAAATGTAGTTACTACGTTTTGCCTTTAGAGGGCAGTATTAAAGTCTTATTGAGCTTATTGTACAAAAGTGACAGTTGATTAGCAGTACCTTGCCAGTTAGCATTGATGCTAACAGCAAAACTAAACAACAGTCCATTGATTATTGTTATTATTTGCATGTTTGATATGATTCTATATGAACAAGAGGTTATGACTGTATGTTTGTCCTCTTCTAAAATCCAGAGTAAAACTATGAACAACAGTAGTTATACTAAACTATACAATATACTATACAACCTCTAGACAATACTATACAATACTAAACTATACTATTTACTGTATATTGATAAAATGTACAGTGCTTTCAGAAAGTATTCAGACCCCTTGACTTTTTCCACATTTTTAGGTCACAACCGTATTCTAAAATTGATTCAATTGTTTTTTCCCCCTCATCAATCTACACACAATACCCATGATGACAAAGCAAAAATAGTTTGACATTTGAGCAAATTTTTTAAATAATAAAACATATATCCCATTTCCATAAGTATTCAGACTCTTTACTCAGGACTTTGTTGAAGCACCTTTGGCAGCGATTACAGCCTTGAGTCTTCTTGGGTATGATGCTACAAGCTTGGCACACCTATATTTGGGGAATTTCTCCCATTATTCTCTGCAGATCCTCTCAAGCTCTGTCAGGTTGGACGGGGAGTGTTGCTGAACAGCTATTTTCAGGTCTCTCCAGAGATGTTTGATTGGGTTCAAGTCCGGGCTCTGGCTGGGCCACTCAAGGACATTCAGAGACTTGTCCCGAAGCCACTCCTGCGTTGTCTTGGCTGTGTGCTTAGTGTCGTTGTCCTGTTGTAAGGTGAACCTTCGCCCCAGTCTGAGGTCCTGAGCGCTCTGGAGCAGGTTTTCATCAAGGATCTCTCTGTACTTTGCTCTGTTCATCTTTGCCTCGATCATGACTAGTCTCCCAGTCCCTGCCTCTAAAAAACATCCCCACAACATGATGCTGCCACCACCATGCTTCACCGTAGGGATGGTGCCAGGTTTCCTCCAGATGTGACGCTTGGAATTCAGGCCAAAGAGTTCAAACTTCGTTTCATCAGAACAGATAATCTTGTTTCTCATGGTCTAAGAGTCTTTAGGTGCCTTTTGACAAACTCCAAGCGGGCTGTCATGTGCCTTTTACTGAGGAGTGGCTTCCGTCTGGCCACTCTACCATAAAGGCCTGATTAATGGAGTGCTGCAGAGATGGTTGTCCTTCTGGAATGTTCTCCCATCTCCACAGAGGAACTCTGGAGCTCTGTCAGAGTGACCATCGGGTTCTTGGTCACCTCCCTGAACAAGGCCCTTCTCCCCGATTGCTCAGTTTGGCCGGGCAGCCAGCACTAGGAAGAGTCTTGGTGGTTCCAACCTTCTCCCATTTTAGAATGATGGAGGCCACCGTGTTGTTGGGGACCTTCAATGCTGCAGAAATGTTTTGGTACCCCAGATCTGTGCCTCGACACAATCCTGTCTCGGTGCTCTACGGACAATTCCTTCAACCTCATGGCTTGGTTTTTGCTTCAGAGATGCACTGTCAACTGTGTGACCTTATATAGACAGGTGTGTGCCTTTCCAAATCATGTCCAATTAATTGAATTTACCACAGGTGGACTCCAATCAAGTTGTAGAAACATCTCAAGGATGATCAATGGAAACAGGATGCACCTGACCTCTATGTCGTGTCTCATAGGAAAGGGTCTGAATACTTATGGAAATAGGGTATTTTAAAAATATTTTTCTTCATGAATTCGCAAAAAAAATCAAAAAATCTGTTTTCACTTTGTCGTTATGGGATATTTTGTGTAGATTGCTGAGTATTTTGTTATGTATTTAATCCGTTTTAGAGGAAGGCTGTAACATAACAAAACGTGGGGAAAAAATCAAGGCATCTGAATACTTTCCAGAATGCACTGTGCACTGAAGAACAGTTTCACCCACCTTCTTAGATAACAAAATATCCTCCTACACAGTACAGTACAGCACCACCGCCTGAGTAGGTCAGCGATATTAAAAACATCATCACAAGGGGACGTCATAGAAAAGTAAAAAAAAGTAAAACAAGTGAAAGTCTCTCTTGTTCTTTTGGCACACTGTAAGACATAGATCCATCCCGGACCAAATTTACCCGGGGGGGGGGGGGGGGGGGGGGGTATGTCTGTAAGATATGTCTGACCAGTCCATCGGCCATACAGAAATCCTGTGTTTCACCATTGTACGTCAACGAGGCTGACATATCCATTCTATGGATGCCAGGTTACACGTCAACCAAGCTGACATATGAGTTCTTTGTATGTCCAGTCGATATGTCTGTTGAGTCATACAGAGGTCCGTGGTTTCCTGATGACAAGCTGCACGGGGCCTTTGCTGACAGTCTTGATAATGTTCCAGGCGTCGTAATGCATGAGGCCCTGCAGCGAGCTCCCGTTCACCTCCAGTACCTCATCCCCCACGTCCACCACACGCGACAGCTCCGCAGCACCACCTAGAGGATGGGAGGAGAACATGGTTAGTCAATATAATAAGCCAATATAAGGGGTAACCCTGTACATGCTTATGACAAGTCTTATAATGTATTATAACCTTATCATAATACTGGTTTGCTTTGAAGGGATATTTTAGGACTTTGGCAATGAAGCCCTTTATCTACTTCCCTAGAGTCAGATGAACACGTGGATCCCATTTTTATGTCTGGAGGAAGTTGCTAACTAGCGTTAGCACAATTACTAAGTAGTGTATCCTAGTAGATAGTCAAAAGACGTCCAGCCATTGCGCTAACGCTTGTTAGCATTGGCTCGCGAAACTACCTCTTAACTTCCTTTATACTTGATGTAGAGACATTCAAATGGGATCCACCAGTTCATCTGACTCTGGGGAAGTATCCATGAGTTCATCTGACTCTGGGGAAGTATCCATGAGTTCACCTGACTCTGGGGAAGTATCCATGAGTTCACCTGACTCTGGGGAAGTATCCATGAGTTCATCTGACTCTGGGGAAGTATCCATGAGTTCATCTGACTCTGGGGAAGTATCCATGAGTTCACCTGACTCTGGGGAAGTATCCATGAGTTCACCTGACTCTGGGGAAGTATCCATGAGTTCACCTGACTCTGGGGAAGTATCCATGAGTTCATCTGACTCTGGGGAAGTATCCATGAGTTCACCTGACTCTGGGGAAGTATCCATGAGTTCACCTGACTCTGGGGAAGTATCCATGAGTTCACCTGACTCTGGGGAAGTATCCATGAGTTCACCTGACTCTGGGGAAGTATCCATGAGTTCACCTGACTCTGGGGAAGTATCCATGAGTTCATCTGACTCTGGGGAAGTATCCATGAGTTCATCTGACTCTGGGGAAGTATCCATGAGTTCATCTGACTCTGGGGAAGTATCCATGAGTTCATCTGACTCTGGGGAAGTATCCATGAGTTCACCTGACTCTGGGGAAGTATCCATGAGTTCACCTGACTCTGGGGAAGTATCCATGAGTTCATCTGACTCTGGGGAAGTATCCATGAGTTCATCTGACTCTGGGGAAGTATCCATGAGTTTACCTGACTCTGGGGAAGTATCCATGAGTTCATCTGACTCTGGGGAAGTATCCATGAGTTCATCTGACTCTGGGGAAGTATCCATGAGTTCATCTGACTCTGGGGAAGTATCCATGAGTTTACCTGACTCTGGGGAAGTATCCATGAGTTTACCTGACTCTGGGGAAGTATCCATGAGTTCATCTGACTCTGGGGAAGTATCCATGAGTTCATCTGACTCTGGGGAAGTATCCATGAGTTCATCTGACTCTGGGGAAGTATCCATGAGTTCATCTGACTCTGGGGAAGTATCCATGAGTTCATCTGACTCTGGGGAAGTATCCATGAGTTCATCTGACTCTGGGGAAGTATCCATGAGTTCATCTGACTCTGGGGAAGTATCCATGAGTTCATCTGACTCTGGGGAAGTATCCATGAGTTCATCTGACTCTGGGGAAGTATCCATGAGTTCATCTGACTCTGGGGAAGTATCCATGAGTTTACCTGACTCTGGGGAAGTATCCATGAGTTTACCTGACTCTGGGGAAGTATCCATGAGTTCACCTGACTCTGGGGAAGTATCCATGAGTTCACCTGACTCTGGGGAAGTATCCATGAGTTCACCTGACTCTGGGGAAGTATCCATGAGTTCATCTGACTCTGGGGAAGTATCCATGAGTTCATCTGACTCTGGGGAAGTATCCATGAGTTCATCTGACTCTGGGGAAGTATCCATGAGTTCATCTGACTCTGGGGAAGTATCCATGAGTTTACCTGACTCTGGGGAAGTATCCATGAGTTTACCTGACTCTGGGGAAGTATCCATGAGTTCATCTGACTCTGGGGAAGTATCCATGAGTTCATCTGACTCTGGGGAAGTATCCATGAGTTCATCTGACTCTGGGGAAGTATCCATGAGTTCATCTGACTCTGGGGAAGTATCCATGAGTTCATCTGACTCTGGGGAAGTATCCATGAGTTCATCTGACTCTGGGGAAGTATCCATGAGTTCATCTGACTCTGGGGAAGTATCCATGAGTTCATCTGACTCTGGGGAAGTATCCATGAGTTTACCTGACTCTGGGGAAGTATCCATGAGTTTACCTGACTCTGGGGAAGTATCCATGAGTTCACCTGACTCTGGGGAAGTATCCATGAGTTCACCTGACTCTGGGGAAGTATCCATGAGTTCACCTGACTCTGGGGAAGTATCCATGAGTTCATCTGACTCTGGGGAAGTATCCATGAGTTTACCTGACTCTGGGGAAGTATCCATGAGTTCATTTGACTCTGGGGAAGTATCCATGAGTTTACCTGACTCTGGGGAAGTATCCATGAGTTCATCTGACTCTGGGGAAGTATCCATGAGTTTACCTGACTCTGGGGAAGTATCCATGAGTTTACCTGACTCTGGGGAAGTATCCATGAGTTTACCTGACTCTGGGGAAGTATCCATGAGTTCATCTGACTCTGGGGAAGTATCCATGAGTTCACCTGACTCTGGGGAAGTATCCATTAGTTCATCTGACTCTGGGGAAGTATCCATGAGTTCATCTGACTCTGGGGAAGTATCCATGAGTTCATCTGACTCTGGGGAAGTTACATGAGTTTATCTGACTCTGGGGAAGTGATTCATTGCCAAAATCCTGAACTATCACTTTAAGTAAAATGTTACCCATACGTTTAATGAACACACCTTGTATTTACACAGAGGAGTAGTTTAATGTGTAAAGAGTATTTATTTACTTTTGTTAAATAAAGAAGGACTTTGGTTGTGGCTCTATGAAACCCTGTTGTAATAGATACAGTGTGGGATTTGGCTTGACTTGCCTCTCCTCGTTGTGATGTCTGTGTTGGCAGACTAACTTACTGAACCTGTCTGTTCTGACTAGCATGCTGATCACTGGCGACATCTGGTGAACATGTTCTGACACTGACTCAGCACACAAGACCAGTCATGAGGAAACATACTGCCTAGATCAGAGTTTCCTGGCCCGGGACGGGACGGGACGGAGTGGAGTGGAGTGGAGTGGAGTGGAGTGGAGTGGAGTGGAGTGAGTGAGTGAGTGAGTGAGTGAGTGAGTGAGTGAGTGAGTGAGTGTGTGTGTGTGTGCGCGCTGACCTTTGAAGACTCGTTTGACGTTGAGTGGGCGGTCTCCATGCGCCGAGGCTTTGCCCCCCTCCAGACTGAAGCCCAGACCAGCTGATGTCTTCAGGAGCTGTACCCTCAGAGCCCCATCAGGACCCATTTCCACCACTACTGGAACACACACACACACACACACACACCAGTCAACAATGGAATGAGTAGGTTTGTGTCCAAAGCTTTTGACTGGTACTGTATGTCTGTCCCTCCCAGTCCCATACCGGGTCTAGCTGTTTCAGGCCCGTTGTCTCTGCACCCTGGGGAGTAGCTTCGTCCTGTGCAGTGGTACAGGTTATGGTGTCTCGGGGACATCTGGGGTTCACTGTCCTTCCCCCTGCGAAGGACCACCAGGGTCTGAGTGGACAGTCTAGCCTGATGGAGACAGGACAGGGCTTCTCCGTGGGACGTCCCCTCCAAGCTTCTGCCGTTGATGGACAGGACGCTGTCCCCCTGCTGAATGGTACCTTCCAGGCCAGCCAGCCCTTTGGAGAAGACACGATAGACCTGGCCAAACACAGCGGGTATTGGGTAAGATTAAACATTTTGCAGGGCCTTAGTGAAAGTCTACACTGCTCTTATACAGTCTGTCAACGTGGGCATCTCTCTCTCCTCTCCTCTCCTCTCCTCTCCTCTCCTCTCCTCTCCTCTCCTCTCCTCTCCTCTCCTCTCTCTGAACCAGGTAGAGCTGCAGCGAGCCATTTCCACCAAGTATTAACTCTGGGGTGTGACGCAACCAAGAAATATTTTTTGTTTGTTATTCATTTAGAACTTTCTGCCTGGTTTTCCAGAGCATATGAAATAGGCTACTACTAACGATGCTTCTGACTATATAGTAAAAGAAGGCGTGTTGTGTTGCGTGACGTCTGATGGAGGCTATTGGTTGTGTTTATGAGTCCCCTCGTGTTGTTGTATGAACAGTAAGCCCACATGCATTTCGTCCTTGCCTGGCAGAAATCTCAGAAAAGGTCAAATTATGAACCACGAGCCAAAAGTTTATCACATAAAAATGTATATGCCATAATTGCGCAATCGATCGGACTTCCCGAACGTAGTATGTTCGCTGTGACAGAAAGTGTATTCTTTTTTTGTAGATTTGCGTCATTCCACAAAGTTGTAACTAGCACTGCAGTGAGTGGAGGCCTGCATAACCTGGGGACGTAGCTTTCTCTCCAGCTCGCTCTCCCTGAGTGAGAGAGGTGGGCACCCTGACAGACACTCAAACTAGTCAGAGGAGTTTGGGAATTTTTCTAAATTTGCCGTTATTCCCCTTTAAATTTGATTTCTTCCCAACAGAAATGCACCACATTTTCAAAGTGAAAGAAAAAGTATAAAAAATGTGAATAAATTAATGCGTATGTCTTCACATGCCAGAGTTTATACTTTGTGGAAGCGCTGGGGTGTAATTTTACATTCTAAATGTGATTTATAGCTGTAATTTTACATTCTAAATGTGATATATAGCTGTAATTTTACATTCTAAATGTGATTTATAGCTGTAATTTGACATTCTAAATGTGATTTATAGCTGTAATTTGACATTCTAAATGTGATTTATAGCTGTAATTTTACATTCTAAATGTGATTTATAGCTGTAATTTGACATTCTAAATGTGATTTATAGCTGTAATTTTACATTCTAAATGATTTATAGCTGTAATTGTACTAACTTATTCTAAATGTGATTTATAGCTGTAATTTGACATTCTAAATGTGATTTATAGCTGTAATTTGACATTCTAAATGTGATTTATAGCTGTAATTTTACATTCTAAATGATTTATAGCTGTAATTTTACATTCTAAATGTGATTTATAGCTGTAATTGTACTAACTTATTCTAAATGTGATTTATAGCTGTAATTTGACATTCTAAATGTGATTTATAACTGTAATTTGACATTCTAAATGTGATTTATAGCTGTAATTTTACAAACGTATTCTAAATGTGATTTATAGCTGTAATTTTACTAACTTATTCTAAAAGTGATTTATAGCTGTAATTTTACTAACTTATTCTAAATGTGATTTATAGCTGTAAGTGCCATGTGGAACAGGTTGTGTAGATCTGTAGGATGAAAATCCAATGTAATCCCTTTTTAGCTAAATGTGACATATTTTCAAATTAAAATAGATTCCCTAACAATATGCCACATTACATTACTCAAATATCCAAATAGCGTTTCTGCTAAAATACCAAACACACTACTGTGCTTACAGATATAGACTTCTGCTCAAGGTCCACTCCTCCAGCGATGCTGAAACCAAGTCCTGAACCCTCTTCTTTGGAGAAGACTACAAAGTGGGTATCATCTTTAACCTAGGGTAGAGGGGGGGGGGGGGGCAGACGCAACACACACACACACAGACACAGGAAGTGAGCTTTCAAGACAAGGATGAAAATACTGTCTCACAACATATCGCTCACGCTCCTCTCCTCTAGCCTCGATCCAGATCTGTCAACACCAACTCTTATGGTCATTGTCACGCCAAACACAGTGGTAAAGACAGCAGAAATAAATCGGTGACCAGGCAAAAAAAAACAAACAACTGTATTTGGTTACCTGAGAGAGAGCTTTGGCCTCCTGTAGCAGGGCCAACACGTCGGTCTTGGAGGTCAGCGAGGCCAGGACCGTCTGCAGCTTACTCTGCTCCACCGGAGAGCCAGCCAGCACTGTCAAACTGGAAAGAAGACCGGAAACAGAACATGTAAATATGGGTTAGTATAGGGACGCTGCTTTACTCGTATCTGTCTGTCTGTCTGTCTGTCTGTCTGCCTGTCTGCCTGTCTGCCTGTCTGCCTGTCTGCCTGTCTGCCTGTCTGCCTGTCTGTCTGCCTGTCTGCCTGTCTGCCTGTCTGTCTGAAATCCTGGGAAAGTTAAGTGTTGGATATTTGAATCACATTGTTGAAATAGAATAGTATAGAGATGGTTGGTGTTTTTACTCACCTGATGGACCAGTTGCTGGCCCCAGCGTCGCTCTGGCTGTCCCTGGTCGGGGGCACACCTGTGGGTTCAGCAGGCAGTTGACAGCACCCTGTCTGGTTCTGGAGGGCCTCTGTGGACCTGGCTGGGTTGATCTCCAGCTCCGTCTTAAATGTGCCGTTGGTCCCTGGGTTGCTGGAGAAGTCATCGGTGTACAGCTTGTCCAGGTCGGGCATGCTAAGGGCCCTGAGCTCCCTCAATCTGGATCGGGACAGGTTAGCATTGCCCCGAGCCTGGCGGCGCCGCATCACCGGGGGCGTTTGAGGAGTTAGGGTCACACCCCCTGGGGGCAACATTTTGGAGATTTCGCCGTCCGCGGGTTTGTCCCGTGTTTGTCCAAGTGGAGCTTCGTTTGCGCTGCAGCTTTGTGTCAAAATGTCAAAGTTCGGCAGAGTCAGACTTGACGGCGACTTGCGAAGCTGAGGCGACAAAGGGGTCAAGGGGGATGAGGCGTTAAAGTTGTCGACGCATGAGCTGAAGCTTCTTCGTAGCGAGCGGCAGTCTATGGAGCTCACCGAGCCGGACATGTAGCCAGACAGTCTTCGGTTGAGAGGCGTCTTCAACGTTGCCGTCAGAGCATAGGACTGAGCGAAGGACTGGATCTCGATACATTTGAGCGCTGGCTTGTCGAAGCTGGCCAGGTTCTCAAAGGACATGATTCTCTGGCGGACAGAGAAGGGGTTTGGATCCCCGGGGGCGCTGTTGTCCGTGGAGAAACTACGGCGCTCCATCATCTTCAGTTTGGACTTGTTGGCTTTCAGGTTTTCCACAGCCATATCTGTTAGACGGGAGTTTCCGAGAGAGATGTTTATGATACCATTGCTTATAGGCAAAGGAACCACATCTATGGATTCTAGGACTATTGAGTTCACTGCTGAATTTGTAGTGACGTTTTCTGGATTACACACAGAGTCAGGGGGTGCAGGAGCAGCAGGCCTGAGATTGGTCTCTACTGCACTTCCATTAACCTGTGACGTAATATCTGGTATATGAGTCATTTGGGTAATTGAGTAATTCTTTGAATTAACCGTTTCCTTTCGCATCAGAACTGGCGTAGACGACGAGGAAGAAGGAAGAGTAGAAGAGGAAGATGAGAGTCGCACCTCAATGAAAGTCCTCTGGGTAGTTGGGACTGGCTCCGGTTGTTCCTTGGACGTAGCTGGTGTCACTTGCTCTTCTTTGTTAGGGTGAAGCTCCAACTTGGCTGACTGTGCTGCCTCCAACGTGGTAGTGGGGTTGGACTTGGGTTTGCACTTGTCCTGGGCTCGGTCACCTGGTTTGGGCGAGGTGGGGCTCCTGCTACTGATTCTGCTCAGTTCCAACTGTTTGCCAGTCTTTAAGCTGCTAGATGAGGCTGCTGCCTTTCTGGTTGGCAGAGGAGAGTCTACCTTCTTGGCTTGCAGTTTGGGGGACTGGAGCGGGGAAGTTTTGCTTGCTTTCCCAAGAACCGCCGGACTTTCGGCTCTGGCTGGTTTCGGGGAAAGCTGCTGCTGCTGGGTTTTGTTCTTACTCTTGATGCTGAGCCCCTTCAGTTTGGACATCGGAAGAGAAGGACTAGTAGGGTTATTCTGGACTAACCTGGGTTCCAGGGAAACTTTCTCTCTCTCCCTGTCTCTTGTCGTTGTTAGCGATGGCCTCGATGAGCCAGATCTACTATAGGAGGAGGGCATCGCCTTCGCCGCCGTTGAGTGGGATGCTGCTGCTGATGATGATGATGATGATGGCGATGATGATGTACTATTAGATAGTTTACCTGAAGTCGGCCTGGCTGTCCTCTCCTGACTCCGTGGGGTGAGGCTGTGGCTAGCTGCTACAACACTTAGAGAAGGTGCCTGGCTGGGTTTTATCACAGGTGTAACAACGTTGCTGCCACTAACCCCATTGGCAAAGCATTCTGAAGGCCCTGGAGTGGGTACAGAATCTGTGTCCTTGGAAGACTGGGGGGGCACCATTTGGCAAGGGGAAGCTTTGGACTCTGCAGTCAAACAGGTACCTGAGGACTGCGAGTCAGATAGACTCTGAGACAGCGAGGGGGAAGTGTTAGGGTTGTATTGGGTTGTTGTTACCACAGAGCAGTCTTTGTTATGCTGAGAGGCAGCATCAGAAGTGGCATAAGCAGCAGAGTCTAGTACTACATCAAAGGGCCCAGACTCGTTTGTATTGTGGCTGCCGTCAGAGCCAGAGCCAGAGATAGGGATAGAGAGCCGGGGAGACAATGGCCCATCTGTTGGGTGAGTCAGCGCTACCTGGCTCAGAGTGCCGGGTCGCTGGGCCTCACTGTAACAAATCTCCACTTCCTCCTCATCAGAATCTGTGTCCTGTGGCTCAGCGCCGGCAGCGCCGTGGCTGTTGTCCGTGACGGTGTCTTCACTCTCTGAATCGCTGTCATCGACCTGGTTGTACATGTGGCACTTTGAGGCGCTAGGTGGTTTATCCACCCCGTTTGAAAGAACATTCTTCCCCTCGTCTGTGAGATTACTGCTAAAGTTTCTGGAGTAATTGTTCAAGAATGTTTTACCCGCAGGCAAGAGGCGACCATTGTTTCCAGAGTCCAAGACAGAGAAGTCCAACTGACTGGGCCGTGTTGGAGGAGTCTGAACATTACTTTTGTCTTTCTCTAGCAGGGCCTTGCTGTCTAGAGCTGACTTGCAGGATGTAGTCTCAGCACATTGTGCTTCTGAAGGGGCTTTGTGGTTTTTGGATGAGAGCGCACTCTCAACATCGGAGGAACCTAGTTCGGTTATGACGTCATCGATGTAGGTGACAGGTATATCACTGCTGTGGTTGGTTGGGGCTGTGGGTTTGAAATTGTGATTTGCTGCTGAGGAGGAGGAGGAAGGAATTCCTGGATTTGGAGAACCCCCATTGGCCTCCTGGGAAGTTCTGGACTGATCCAGTATGGAGGGTTGGATGACATCGCAACTCCCCGATGACATCACGAGGCTGGCGAGGCGATCTACAGCTGTTGGGGAGGAAGATATGACTTCATGAATGAAAAGAGGCAGTGAGACATTTGTGTTCGATAGAACGTTGCTTTTATAAGTTGCTCTTACACCATTAAGGTAACTATAGAATAACTATCTTCAAAGTAATGACTCGGGACGTCGGGTTTGATATGAAAGCTTCTTTTAGTAATAATTCTTGATCACGTTACATTTAACAACTTTAGATTCTACAGAGCAATGCCAGTAAGATGCTAGCGCAAAGGAGCCATCAATCACCTGTTAATTGCACTTCACTCTCTACATCCTGTCGCAAGGCATTCTGGAACTTGCAGTCAAAAGCGTAATTCAATACTAACCAATACAATTACATACGTAAATAACTGTAAAGAAATATCTTTAGATACAGCTCAATGAATTAACTTAAACATTAACTCTGTAACACATTAAAGTTACAACAGTAACACTGTAATTACGACAATAGCAACATCGTTGTTACGTTATATCAGCAACCGGAGTGCTATGTAACAACATGTTAAAAGAAAACACCATTTTTTGTTTTGTTTTTACATAACAACTAGGTTTCCTCAAGTCTCTCTAGATGTTCATTCATCAACTCAATATGACACCATCATCATTCATCTCAATGACCTCGTGTCATCCAGCGCCATACATGAGAGAGCGGAAAACTGAGCGATTGGACACCACTGTTTAACGGGATAGTCATGAATATCAATCCTGTGACCTAACGCACCAATCACGTCAAAACAAAACCAGGAAGTGAGCTGACATATGGATTCTGTTTTAGATATCAACCTTCCTGCTATCCTCTCCCAGCGTATACTCTCCCACGGAGCTGCTTTCCCTCCATTCCACAAAGAACTTCAAACTCTCTAATCTCAAACTCTCTAAAATCTGACATCAAATGGAAGTTTCTGCAGATTGAACCAGCAGCCCCTGTTTGGTCTACAGCCCAGCAGAACCAGCAGCCCCTGTTTGGTCTACAGCCCAGCAGAACCAGCAGCCCCTGTTTGGTCTACAGCCCAGCAGAACCAGCAGCCCCTGTTTGGTCTACAGCCCAGCAGAACCAGCCCCTGTTTGGTCTACAGCCCAGCAGAACCAGCAGCCTCTGATTATTCTACAGCCCAGCTGAACCAGCAGCCCCTGTTTGGTCTACAGCCCAGCAGAACCAGCAGCCCCTGTTTGGTCTACAGCCCAGCAGAACCAGCAGCCTCTGATTATTCTACAGCCCAGCTGAACCAGCAGCCTCTGATTGGTCTACAGCCCAGCAGAACCAGCCCCTGTTTGGTCTACAGCCCAGCAGAACCAGCAGCCCCTGTTTTGTCTACAGCCCAGCAGAACCAGCAGCCCCTGTTTGGTCTACAGCCCAGCAGAACCAGCCCCTGTTTGGTCTACAGCCCAGCAGAACCAGCAGCCCCTGTTTGGTCTACAGCCCAGCAGAACCAGCAGCCCCTGTTTGGTCTACAGCCCAGCAGAACCAGCAGCCCCTGTTTGGTCTACAGCCCAGCAGAACCAGCAGAACCAGCAGCCCCTGTTTGGTCTACAGCCCAGCAGAACCAGCCCCTGTTTGGTCTACAGCCCAGCAGAACCATATAGTCACATTCATTATGATCTAGGATCAGGTCCTCCCCTGTCCATATAGTCACATTCATTATGATCTAGGATCAGGTCCTCCCATGTCCATATAGTCACATTCATTAAGATCTAGAAGACAAAACTGATCCAGAGAAAAAGGTATGATCAAGTCGATGTAGATCCCAATGTAGAAATTGAATACATTATGTATGCATGGGTAGATGACATACAGACAGGGACATACAAGGCAGGGACATACAAGGCAGGGACAAACAAGGCAGGGACATACAAGGCAGGGACATACATGAACAGACAGGGACATACAGGGACAGACAGGCAGGGACATACAGGCAGGGACATACAGGCAGGGACATACAGGCAGGGACATACAGGCAGGGACATACAGGCAGGGACATACAAGGCAGGGACATACATGAACAGGCAGGGACATACAGGGACAGACAGGCAGGGACATACAGGCAGGGACATACAGGCAGGGACATACAAGGCAGGGACATACAAGGCAGGGACATACAAGGCAGGGACATACAAGGCAGGGACATACAGGGACATACAGGCAGGGACATACAAGGCAGGGACATACAGGGACAGACAGGCAGGGACATACAGGGACAGACAGGCAGGGACATACAGGGACAGACAGGCAGGGACATACAGGCAGGGACATACAGGCAGGGACATACAGGGACAGACAGGCAGGGACATACAGGCAGGGACATACAGGCACAGACAGGCAGGGACATACAGGCACAGACAGGCAGGGACATACAGGCAGGGACATACAGGGACAGGCAGGGACATACAGGCAGGGACATACAGACAGGGACATACAGGCAGGGACATACAGGCACAGACAGGCAGGGACATACAGGCAGGGACATACAGGCAGGGACATACAGGCAGGGACAGGCAGGGACAGGCAGGCACAGACAGGCAGGGACATACAGGCAGGGACATACAGGGACAGGCAGGGACAGGCAGGGACATACAAGGCAGGGACATACAGGGACAGACATACAGGGACATACAGGGACAGACAGGCAGGGACATACAGGGACAGACAGGCAGGGACATACAGGCAGGGACATACAGGCAGGGACATACAGGGACAGACAGGCAGGGACATACAGGCAGGGACATACAGGCACAGACAGGCAGGGACATACAGGCACAGACAGGCAGGGACATACAGGCAGGGACATACAGGCAGGGACATACAGGGACAGGCAGGGACATACAGGCAGGGACATACAGACAGGGACATACAGGCAGGGACATACAGGCAGGGACATACAGGCAGGGACATACAGGCAGGGACATACAGGCAGGGACATACAGGCACAGACAGGCAGGGACATACAGGCACAGACAGGCAGGGACAGGCAGGGACAGGCAGGGACATACAGGCACAGACAGGCAGGGACATACAGGCAGGGACATACAGGGACAGGCAGGGACATACAGGCAGGGACATACAGACAGGGACATACAGGCAGGGACGTACAGGCAGGGACGTACAGGCAGGGACATACAGGCAGGGACAGACAGGCAGGGACATACAGGCAGGGACAGACATGCAGGGACAGACATGCAGGGACAGACAGGCAGGGACATACAGGCAGGGACATACAGGCAGGGACAGACAGGCAGGGACAGACAGGGACATACAGGGACAGACAGGCAGGGACATACAGGGACAGACAGGCAGGGACATACAGGCAGGGACATACAGGCAGGGACATACAGGCAGGGACATACAGGCACAGACAGGCAGGGACATACAGGGACAGACAGGCAGGGACATACAGGCAGGGACATACAGGCAGGGACATACAGGCAGGGACATACAGGCAGGGACATACAGGCACAGACAGGCAGGGACATACAGGCACAGACAGGCAGGGACATACAGGCAGGGACATACAGGCAGGGACATACAGGGACAGGCAGGGACATACAGGCAGGGACATACAGACAGGGACATACAGGCAGGGACATACAGGCAGGGACATACAGGCACAGACAGGCAGGGACATACAGGCAGGGACATACAGGCACAGACAGGCAGGGACAGGCAGGGACATACAGGCACAGACAGGCAGGGACATACAGGCAGGGACATACAGAGACATACAGGCAGGGACATACAGGCAGGGACATACAGACAGGGACATACAGGCAGGGACATACAGGGACAGACAGGCAGGGACAGACAGGCAGGGACAGACAGGCAGGGACAGACAGGCAGGGACAGACATGCAGGGACATACATGCAGGGACATACATACAGGGACAGACAGGGACAGACAGGCAGGGACAGACATACAGGGACAGACAGACAGGGACATACAGGCAGGGACAGACAGACAGGGACATACAGGGACAGACAGGGACAGACAGGCAGGGACAGACAGGCAGGGACATACAGGCAGGGACAGACAGGGACATACAGGCAGGGACATACAAGGACAGACAGGGACATACAGGCAGGGACATACAGGGACAGGCAGGGACATACAGGCAGGGACATACAGGCAGGGACATACAGGCAGGGACATACAGGCAGGGACATACAGGCACAGACAGGCAGGGACATACAGGCAGGGACATACAGGCAGGGACATACAGGCAGGGACAGGCAGGGACATACAGGCACAGACAGGCAGGGACATACAGGCAGGGACATACAGGGACAGGCAGGGACATACAGGCAGGGACAGACAGGCAGGGACATACAGGCAGGGACATACAGGCATGGACATACAGGGACAGACAGGCAGGGACAGACAGACAGGCAGGGACATACAGGCAGGGACAGACATGCAGGGACATACAGGCAGGGACAGACAGGGACAGACAGACAGGGACATACAGACAGGGACAGACAGGCAGGGACATACAGGGACATACAGGCAGGGACATACAGGGACAGACAGGGACAGACAGACAGGGACATACAGGGACAGGCAGGGACATACAGGCAGGGACATACAGGCAGGGACATACAGTGACATACAGGGACATACAGGGACAGACAGGCAGGGACATACAGGCACAGACAGGCAGGGACAGGCAGGGACATACAGGCAGGGACATACAGGGACATACAGGGACAGACAGGCAGGGACAGACAGGGACATACAGGGACATACAGGCAGGGACATACAGGGACATACAGGCACAGACAGGGACATACAGGCAGGGACATACAAGGACAGACAGGGACATACAGGCAGGGACATACAGGGACATACAGGCAGGGACAGACAGGCAGGGACATACAGGCAGGGACATACAGGGACAGACAGGCAGGGACAGACAGACAGGCAGGGACATACAGGCAGGGACAGACATGCAGGGACAGACATGCAGGGACAGACATGCAGGGACAGACAGGCAGGGACATACAGGCAGGGACAGACAGGGACATACAGGGACAGACAGACAGGGACATACAGGCAGGGACAGACAGACAGGGACATACAGGGACAGACATACAGGGACAGACAGGGACAGACAGGCAGGGACAGACAGGCAGGGACAGACAGGGACATACAGGCAGGGACATACAAGGACAGACAGGGACATACAGGCAGGGACATACAGGGACATACAGGGACAGACAGGCAGGGACAGACAGGGACATACAGGGACATACAGGCAGGGACATACAGGGACATACAGGGACAGACAGGCAGGGACAGACAGGGACATACAGGGACATACAGGCAGGGACATACAGGGACATACAGGCACAGACAGGGACATACAGGCAGGGACATACAAGGACAGACAGGGACATACAGGCAGGGACATACAAGGACAGACAGGGACATACAGGCAGGGACATACAGGGACATACAGGGACAGACAGGCAGGGACATACAGGCAGGGACATACAGGCAGGGACAGACAGGGACAGACAGGCAGGGACATACAGGGACATACAAGGCAGGGACATACAAGGCAGGGACATACAAGGCAGGGACATACAGGGACATACAGGCAGGGACATACAGGCAGGGACATACAGGGACAGACAGGGACAGACAGACAGGGACATACAGGGACAGGCAGGGACATACAGGCAGGGACATACAGGCAGGGACATACAGTGACATACAGGGACATACAGGGACAGACAGGCAGGGACATACAGGCACAGACAGGCAGGGACATACAGGCAGGGACAGGCAGGCAGGGACATACAGGCAGGGACATACAGGCAGGGACATACAGGCACAGGCAGGCACGGACAGGCAGGGACATACAGGCAGGGACATACAGGCACAGGCAGGCACGGACAGGCAGGGACATACAGGCAGGGACATACAGGCAGGGACATACAGGCAGGGACATACAGGCACAGACAGGCAGGGACATACAGGCAGGGACATACAGGCAGGGACATACAGGCAGGGACATACAGGCAGGGACATACAGACAGGGACATACAGGCAGGGACAGACAGGCAGGGACAGACAGGGACAGACAGGCAGGGACAGACAGGCAGGGACATACAGGCAGGGACAGACAGGCAGGGACAGACAGGCAGGGACATACAGGGACAGACAGGGACATACAGGGACAGACAGACAGGGACATACAGGGACAGACAGACAGGGACATACAGACAGGGACATACAGGGACAGACATACAGGGACATACAGGGACAGACAGGCAGGGATATACAGGCAGGGACAGACAGGGACATACAGGCAGGGACATACAGGGACATACAGGGACAGACAGGCAGGGACAGACAGGGACAGACAGGGACATACAGGCAGGGACATACAGGCAGGGACATACAGGCAGGGACATACAGGCAGGGACATACAGGCAGGGACATACAGGCAGGGACATACAAGGCAGGGACATACAAGGCAGGGACATACAGGCAGGGACATACAGGCAGGGACATACAAGGCAGGGACATACAGGCAGGGACAGGGACATACAGGCAGGGACATACAGGGACAGACAGGCAGGGACATACAGGGACATACAGGCAGGGACATACAGGCAGGGACATACAAGGCAGGGACATACAAGGCAGGGACAGACAGGGACATACAAGGACAGACAGACAGGGACAGACAGGGACATACAGGGACATACAGGGACAGACAGACAGGGACATACAGGGACAGACAGGGACAGACAGGGACATACAGGGACAGACAGGGACATACAGGGACATACAGGGACATACAGGGACAGACAGACAGGGACATACAGGGACATACAGGGACATACAGGGACATACAGGGACATACAGGGACAGACAGGGACAGACAGGGACAGACAGGGACAGACAGGGACATACAGGCTACTCTTCTTTACATTCGGTTGGTTGGTGTTCTTGCTTTGAGTGCTTCATGTTGTCACATAAAATCACATTTCTGAATCTAATAAACTTTTTCAGCTCGAGACCCAAATTAGAAAATAGTCCATCTTCCCGTGACCCAAATTAAGAATAAATAATGTGTGATTATAGATGTATATTCATCATAACTCGCCACCTGCCTCTCACATGCCCCAGGGACCAATATGGGTCCCGACCCATAGTTTAAGAAACCCTGATTCCTAGGAATACATATTTATTTGTTTCTGCTTAGTGACCAACCATAAGCAACTCACAGGAATCCCACCACGTCCCAAAACAACAACAAAAAAAGCAATGCAAAAGCGACACAAATCTAACGTTGGCTAGCTAAAGAAAGCTAACAGCTAATGCTAGCTAACAAAGCGGTTAGCCTACCTTTACTACTGGGCAGCTACTAGTCACTACTGAGGTAAATGAATGGATAGTCACCATGGATACAAAGCCAGCAGCGTGCCGTTCCCTTTGGGGTGCAGGGTTAGGGTACTGCCAGCAGGGGGCAGACTGCTGAGATCTTACATCTTAGGGAAGGTAGCGTTGGGGAGGAGAGGTGTGGGGGGGGAGACAGACCTGTGCTCTTAATAATTGCTGTAGTGGAGTAGTTCACAAAGGGGTCCTGATCAAACACTTTAAAACCATAGTTCATTTTTGTCAAGTTTGAACACATTTTCGACTGAGGTGTTGTCATTTCAAGTGAACTATCCCTTTAAAAAAAATGCTTCCTGCCTCCTACCTTCCTTCAGGGATTCCTGATCTTGATGTTGATCTGATGTTTGTTGGATATGTAACATCAGTGATAACTGATAAGGGACACCACCCAGGTTAGGGACACCACCCGGGTTAGGGACACCACCCAGGATAGGGACACCACCCAGGATAGGGACACCACCCAGGATAGGGACACCACCCAGGATAGGAACACCACCCAGGATAGGAACACCACCCAGGATAGGAACACCACCCGGGATAGGAACACCACCCGGGATAGGGACAGCACCACCCGGGATAGGGACAGCACCACCCGGGATAGGGACACCACCCGGGATAGGGACACCACCCGGGATAGGGACACCACCCGGGATAGGGACACCACCCGGGATAGGGACACCACCCGGGATAGGGACACCACCCGGGATAGGAACACCACCCGGGATAGGAACACCACCCGGGTTAGGGACACCACCCGGGTTAGGGACACCACCCGGGTTAGGGACAACACCCGGGTTAGGGACAACACCCGGGTTAGGGACAACACCCGGGTTAGGGACAACACCCGGGTTAGGGACAACACCCGGGATAGGGACACCACCCGGGATAGGGACACCACCCGGGATAGGGACACCACCCGGGTTAGGGACACCACCCGGGTTAGGGACACCACCCGGGATAGGGCGTGTCTCTCGTTCCAGATGCTGGACAGTTGGTTATGTTGTTCAGTTAGTATTGAGGAGGAAATAGTTCAACATGCCAGCTTCAGGTGTTATAATGCTGTCATAGGGATGTTACGACAGATTATAACAACCGTCAACGTACTTCCAGTACCCTCCATGCTACTGACTCCACATTTGTTATGTTTGTACGACGTAATGTCACTTATACAAATCCGAATAGGTGGTTGTGACACGGCAGATATGATGCCACTGCATGACAGCGTTTTATAAAAGGCTTGAAATTCCAGGTTGTTTGATTCCCAGGGGTGCTTAGTAAAGGTTGACATGCCGTGGTCCTCTCACCTGACACAGGCCTCTTGACCTCTAGCCTGAGCGTCACGGGAAGGTTGTGCATGAGCTCACAGATGTCGCGGTAGGAAGAGGAGCCGACGGGAGTGTCCCCGATCGATATGATCTCGTCTCCCACACACATCCTGCCCTGGGATTCCTGCAACCAGGGTCACGTGTCACAAGGTTCACAGGTCAAAGGGGACAGTGTATGAGGTCATAAAAAGGGGACAGTGTATGAGGTCATAAAAAGGGGACAGTGTATGAGGTCATAAAAAGGGGACAGTGTATGAGGTCATAAAAAGGGGACAGTGTATGAGGTCATAAAAAGGGGACAGTGTATGAGGTCATAAAAAGGGGACAGTGTATGAGGTCATAAAAAGGGGACAGTGTACAGATCAGATAAATCATTATGTTACGGTAGGTGAAGACATTAGGACAAGGAACATACAACCAGGGTAATAGTTTTATATTGTACTGCAGCAAGATACATATAGTCTATTGACTTCTGATTGACTCATTATACCAGTGGTGGTTAACCTGGTGGTGTTGTGATGTCTGTGTTGACAGTAGCCTGGAATCCAAAGTGACATGGTGAAATATCAGTTTGGATTCCAGGCTGGGAAGACGATAGATGTACCCTCTCGGCCGCTCCTCCAGGCCTCAGTCCGGTGATCACCACCTTCAGAGGAGACGACTTGATCTCCAGGTCCAGACCGAAGGACTCTTCCTCACTCCTCCTCAGAACCACCCTGTCGATGGTGCAGACCCCCGCCAGCTCGCCGCAGGCCTCGCCCTTCTTACGGAGGGGGTTGGGGTTAGACCCAGGCCGTCCTAAGGAGCAGCTGGAGCCTACCCCAGGCTGAGGGGCCAGAGACTGGGAGGATGGGGAGGTCAGAGACTCCTCTCCTTTGGGTCTCTGGTTCTTCTGGTTAGTTGGCTGGATGGACGGGGCCTCGATGCTCATCACGCTCTTGACGCGGGTCACAGCCTTGTGTTCCAGCTTAGGGGAGCGTCTGGGCTCCAGGGGGCCCTGAAGGTCCTTCCTCACAACCAGGTTACTGGGGCCTGTCGTGGGGCTAGACCCTCCTTCCCCGCCCCCTTCCTCTGACCCCAGAGAGATTCCGTAGAGCGGGGAGAGCGGTCCCTCACTCTCTTTAACTGATGATGTAGCGTTCACGGTACCAGAGTCAGCAAGCACCACGGGGGTAGTGCCATGACCAGCCACCCGGCGGACCGTCGTGGTCACTAGAGAGACAGAGAGAGAGACAGAGAAAGAGAGAGAGAGAAAGAAAGACAAAGACAGAGAGAGAGAGAGAGACAGAGAAAGAGAGAGAGAGAAAGAAAGACAAAGACAGAGAGAGAGAAAGAAAGACAAAGACAGAGAGAGAGAGAGAGAGAGAGAAAGAGAGAGAGAAAGACAAAGACAGAGAGAGAGAGAGACAGAGACAGAGAAAGAGAGAGAGAGAGAGAGAGACAGAGAAAGAGAGAGAAAGAAAGACAAAGACAGAGAGAGAGAGAGAGAGAGAGAAAGAGAGAGAGAAAGACAAAGACAGAGAGAGAGAGAGACAGAGAAAGAGAGAGAGAGAAAGAAAGACAAAGACAGAGAGAGAGAGAAAGAAAGACAAAGACAGAGAGAGAGAGAGAGAGAAAAAAAGAGAAAGAGTGAGTGAGAGTGAAGAGAGAGATAGACCGAGAGGGAAAGTGAGAAAATTAAAGGAGAGGGTTTAATGCACATCCAACTGATGCACAGGAACTGAACAAAAATACCCAATCAATCAATTCCCCAAAAGTGATCCCTTCAAAAAATGAGTGAGACAAATACAACATTTCGAGTCAACCACACCAACACGATGTTTCGACCAACACGAACCTCACCTGCATCGTCTTCGTCGTCATCATCGCTGATCTCATCCTCATAGCAGATGACCCGTCTCTGTCGGAGCAGTGGGCTGCGGACGGAGCTGCTACCAGGACTACCCACACTGGGCTGGCGCTGCTTGGCCTCCGCCGGCCGGTTAGCCACAGGGTCACCGGGGGCCTTAACGTCTGCCCCATCCTCCGCTACCACACGGGAGCCGTCTTTAAATCCTGCCAGCAGAGGAGATACACGGAGAAGCCATTCAACTGAATGCTCATTCTAGCCATGACACTGGAACATTCCTAGTAACCTAGTAGTGTAGGGGGGTAGTAGACTGTACCATTTAGTTGTGTAGGGGGTAGTAGACTGTACCATGTAGTTGTGTAGGGGGGTAGTAGGATGTACCATGTAGTTGTGTAGGGGGGTAGAAGACTGTACCATTTAGTTGTGTAGGGGGTAGTAGACTACCATGTAGTTGTGTAGGGGGGTAGTAGGATATACCATGTAGCTGTGTAGGGGGTAGTAGACTGTACCATGTAGTTGTGTAGGGGGGTAGTAGACTGTACCATGTGGCTGTGTAGGGAGGTAGTAGACTGTACCATGTAGCTGTGTAGGGGGGTAGTAGACTGTACCATGTAGCTGTGTAGGGGGGTAGTAGACTGTACCATGTGGCTGTGTAGGGGGGTAGTAGACTGTACCATGTGGCTATGTAAGGGGGGTGGGGGGGTTAGTAGGATGTACCATGTAGCTGTGTAGGGGGGTAGTAGACTGTACCATGTAGTTGTGTAGGGGGGGTAGTAGGATGTACCATGTGGCTGTGTAAGGGGGGGGGGGGTAGTAGACTGTACCATGTAGTTGTGTAGGGGGGGGTAGTAGACTGTACACTGTGTCTGTGTAAGGGGGGGTAGTAGACTGTACCATGTGGCTGTGTAAGGGGGGGAGGGGGGGGGGGGGGGTAGTAGGATGTACCATGTAGCTGTGTAGGGGGGTAGTAGACTGTACCATGTAGTTGTGTAGGGGGGGGGGGTAGTAGACTGTACACTGTGTCTGTGTAAGGGGGGGTAGTAGACTGTACCATGTAGTTGTGTAGGGGGGTAGAAGACTGTACCATTTAGTTGTGTAGGGGGTAGTAGACTACCATGTAGTTGTGTAGGGGGGGTAGTAGGATGTACCATGTGGCTGTGTAGGGGGTAGTAGACTGTACCATGTGGCTGTGTAGGGGGGGTAGTAGACTGTACCATGTGGCTATGTAGGGAGGTAGTAGACTGTACCATGTAGCTGTGTAGGGGGGGTAGTAGACTGTACCATGTAGCTGTGTAGGGGGGTAGTAGACTGTACCATGTGGCTGTGTAAGGGGGGTGGGGGGTAGTAGGATGTACCATGTAGCTGTGTAGGGGGGTAGTAGACTGTACCATGTGGCTGTGTAGGGGGGGTAGTAGACTGTACCATGTAGTTGTGTAGGGGGGGTAGTAGACTGTACCATGTGGCTGTGTAAAGGGGGGGGGGGGGGTAGTAGACTGTACCATGTAGTTGTGTAGGGGGGGGTAGTAGACTGTACCATGTGGCTGTGTAGGGGGGTAGTAGACTGTACCATGTAGTTGTGTAGGGGGGGGTAGTAGACTGTACCATGTGGTGTGGCTGTGTAGGGAGGTAGTAGACTGTACCATGTAGCTGTGTAGGGGGGGTAGTAGACTGTACCATGTAGCTGTGTAGGGGGGTAGTAGACTGTACCATGTGGCTGTGTAGGGGGGGTAGTAGACTGTACCATGTGGCTGTGTAGGGGGGTAGTAGACTGTACCATGTGTCTGTGTAGGGGGGGGGGGGGGTAGTAGGATGTACCATGTAGCTGTGTAGGGGGGTAGTAGACTGTACCATGTGGCTGTGTAGGGGGGGTAGTAGACTGTACCATGTAGCTGTGTAGGGAGGTAGTAGACTGTACCATGTAGTTGTGTAGGGGGGGGGGGTAGTAGACTGTACCATGTAGCTGTGTAGGGGGTATTAGACTGTACCATGTGTCTGTGTAGGGGGGGTAGTAGACTGTACCATGTAGCTGTGTAGGGAGGTAGTAGACTGTACCATGTAGTTGTGTAGGGGGGTAGTAGACTGTACACTGTAGCTGTGTAGGGGGGTAGTAGACTGTACCATGTGGCTGTGTAGGGGGGGTAGTAGACTGTACCATGTAGCTGTGTAGGGGGGTAGTAGACTGTTCCATGTGTCTGTGTAGGGGGGGTAGTAGACTGTACCATGTGGCTGTGTAGGGGGGTAGTAGACTGTACCATGTAGTTGTGTAGGGGGGTAGTAGACTGTACCATGTGTCTGTGTAGGGGGGGTAGTAGACTGTACCATGTGTCTGTGTAGGGGGGGTGTCGTCTATTGAGGTGTTGCAGCTCCTGTGGTGGAGCATGTCGTCATCACTGGAGCCCATCGCCATGGTTTCTGACAGCGACGAATGACTGGTCACTTCCTGGGAAAAGTACTGAGATAGCTCCGCCTCTGAACTAAGTGACCCTTGCTGCAGGGAGGGAGAGAGAAGATGGATTGATGTGTACACTGATGATGTGTTGAATATGACTAGTGATGCTAGCCTGTTGGGGAGCCTTGAGAATGTAGTAATTACAATTACAAATATAAGTAATACTGGACGGGTTGATTGGTTGGTTGATAAAGATATATACATATATATATATAGCTCCACATTGATCTGGTACTGGTACTTCCTGTATATAGCTCCACATTGATCTGGTACTTCCTGTATATAGCTCCACATTGATCTGGTGCTTCCTGTATATAGCTCCACATTGACCTGGTACTGGTACTCCCTGTATATAGCTCCACATTGATCTGGTACTTCCTGTATATAGCTCCACATTGATCTGGTACTGGTACTTCCTGTATATAGCTCCACATTGATCTGGTACTTCCTGTATATAGCTCCACATTGATCTGGTACTGGTACTCCCTGTATATAGCTCCACATTGATCTGGTACTTCCTGTATATAGCTCCACGTTGATCTGGTACTTCCTGTATATAGCTCCACATTGATCTGGTACTTCCTGTATATAGCTCCACATTGATCTGGTACTTCCTGTATATAGCTCCACAATGATCTGGTACTTCCTGTATATAGCTCCACATTGATCTGGTACTTCCTGTATATAGCTCCACATTGATCTGGTACTTCCTGTATATAGCTCCACATTGATCTGGTACTGGTACTTCCTGTATATAGCTCCACATTGATCTGGTACTTCCTGTATATAGCTCCACATTGATCTGGTACTGGTACTCCCTCTATATAGCTCCACATTGTATTATATTTAATTCCTGTTGTTACTATTGTTAATATTTATTTGAGTAACTCTGCATCGTTGGGAAGAGCTTCTAAGCATTTCCCCATAAAGTCTGTCCCAGTATTTGGCGCATGTGACAAATAGAATTAGATTTGATTTGAATTTGATTGTTTGATAGATTGATTGACAGGTAGCATAGCGTACCCTACTAGCAGGCTCCAGGAACCTCTTCATGGTCCAGCTGAGGGAGGAGCCATCTCCTTGTTTGGCCTTCACTGTGGGGGAGGGGCTCTTAGAGGGCAGGCCTAGAGGTCAGAGTTCAGACGATACAGGTTAGAGAAACATTCACTCAACCACTCCAATCAACTGACTATGATTCCAGGTGAGTGAGTGAGTGAGTGAGTGAGTGAGTGAGTATGAGCGAGAGAGAGACAAAGAGAAAAACAGAGAGAGAGGGAGAGGGAAACAGAGAGAGAGGGAGAGAGAAACAGAGAGAGAGAGAGAGAGAGGGAGAGAGAAACAGAGAGAGAGACAGAGAGAGAGAGAGAGAAACAGAGAGAGAGAGAGAGAGACAGAGAGAGAGAGACAGAGAGAGAGAGACAGAGAGAGAGAGACAGAGAGAGAGAGACAGAGAGAGAGAGACAGAGAGAGAGTGTGCAAGAGAGAGAGAGACAGAGAGAGAGCGTGCGAGAGAGAGACAGAGACAGAGACAGAGAGAGACAGAGACAGAGACAGAGAGAGAGAGAGACAGAGCGACAAAGAGAGAGAAAGAGAGAGAGAGAAACAGACCCAGTGTTTGAGAGACGTGTCCTTCCTTGCTCAGACTGTCTCTGTGTGCGGACTGAGTGATCACTTCATCCATCTCCTGCTCTGAAACCTGGAGCACAAACAGAGAAGAAAACAACATCCATCTCTTGTGAAAAGCTGAAGCTCCCAGTTCCTACTAGTGACTACAGGGGTAGACAACCCTGGTCCCACATCAGGGGTGGACAACCCTGGTCCTACATCAGGGGTAGACAACCCTGGTCCCACATCGGGGGTAGACAACCCTGGTCCCACATCAGGGGTAGACAACCCTGGTCCTACATCAATGGGTAGACAACCCTGGTCCCACATCAGGGGTAGACAACCCTGGTCCCACATCAGGGGTAGACAACCCTGGTCCTACATCAGGGGTAGACAACCCTGGTCCTACATCAGGGGTAGACAACCCTGGTCCTACATCAGGGGTAGAGAACCCTGGTCCTGTAGAGCCACAGGTACTGTCTACATTAGGGGTTGTCTACCCATTGATGTAGGACCAGGGTTGTCTACCCATTGATGTGGGACCAGGGTTGTCTACCCCTGATGTAGGACCAGGGTTGTCTACCCATTGATGTAGGACCAGGGTTGTCTACCCCCGATGTGGGACCAGGGTTGTCTACCCCTGATGTGGGACCAGGGTTGTCTACCCCTGATGTGGGACCAGGGTTGTCTACCCCTGATGTGGGACCAGGGTTGTCTACCCCTGATGTGGGACCAGGGTTGTCTACCCCTGATGTGGGACCAGGGTTGTCTACCCCTGATGTGGGACCAGGGTTGTCTACCCCCGATGTGGGACCAGGGTTGTCTACCCCTGATGTGGGACCAGGGTTGTCTACCCCTGATGTGGGACCAGGGTTGTCTACCCCCGATGTGGGACCAGGGTTGTCTACCCCCGATGTGGGACCAGGGTTGTCTACCCCTGATGTAGGACCAGGGTTGTCTACCCCTGTACTTGTGCAACAAGTGTTTGAATGACACCAGGTGGCAGTGAAATCAGGGTGATCTCCAACAGAAAAGCAAACAAATGCACAAAGGACATAAACAATAGTTGGCCTCACCACATAAAACAACAAGATACGTTTAGCTTTAAGATTTAAGTTGAAGATAATAAGTTCACCCAAATTGGGTGGCTTTAGAACGGGCAGCAACATGTACGAGCAGAATTACACGTTAATACTTGATCTTTAACATATCTGATGGCTTTGAGTATGCCTAGTTAGTAACTATATGCCTAGTTAGTAACTATATGCCTAGTTAGTAACTATATGCCTAGTTAGTAACTATATGCCTAGTTAGTAACTATATGCCTAGTTAGTAACTATATGCCTAGTTAGTAACTATATGCCTAGTTAGTAACTATATGCCTAGTTAGTAACTATATGCCTAGTTAGTAACTATATGCCTAGTTAGTAACTATATGCCTAGTTAGTAACTATATGCCTAGTTAGTAACTATATGCCTAGTTAGTAACTATATGCCTAGTTAGTAACTATATGCCTAGTTAGTAACTATATGCCTAGTTAGTAACTATATGCCTAGTTAGTAACTATATGCCTAGTTAGTAACTATATGCCTAGTTGGTAACTATATGCCTAGTTGGTAACTATATGCCTAGTTGGTAACTATATGCCTAGTTGGTAACTATATGCCTAGTTAGTAACTATATGCCTAGTTAGTAACTATATGCCTAGTTAGTAACTATATGCCTAGTTAGTAACTATATGCCTAGTTAGTAACTATATGCCTAGTTAGTAACTATATGCCTAGTTAGTAACTATATGCCTAGTTAGTAACTATATGCCTAGTTAGTAACTATATGCTTAGTTAGTAACTAAACAGAAACACAGTGTTCACCGTCAAGCAGCCAACTACAGTAGTTTAAAAACTCAATGACAGTATCACCCCATCTTTCAATGAAATACACCATTACATCTACAGAAAACAAACCAGTATTCGAGCTGTAATTGCAGTGTGCTGACTTTGTACCGTATACTGAACCAAATTTTTGCTGAGTTACAGATGATAGAAGGAAATGAGTCGATTTAAATACATTTATTAAGCCCTAATCTATGGATTTCACATAACTGAGCAGGGGCGATGCCATAGGTGAGCCTGGCAAGGCATAGGCCCACCCACTGGGGTGCCAGGCCCAGCCAATCAGAATAATTTCCCCCCCACAAAAGCGCTTTATTACAGACAGAAATATTCCTCCGTTTTATCGGCTGTCCGGATGGCTGGTCTCAGACGATCCTGCAGGTGAAGAAGCTGGATGTGGAGGTCCTGGGCTGGCGAGGTTACGGGTGGTCTGAAGTTGTGAGGCCAGTTGGATGTGCTGCCAATTTCTCTCAAATGACGTTGGAGGCGGCTTATGGTAGAGAAATTAACATTAAATGATCTGGCAACAGCTCTGCTGGACATTCCTGCAGTCAGCACGCCAATTGCACACTCCCTCAATACTTGAGACATCTGTGTGGAACTGTGTTTTGTGACAAAACTGCACATTTTTCGAGTTTCCTTTTATTGTCCCCAGCACAAGGTGCACCTGTGTAACGATCATGCTGTTTAATCAGATTCTTGATATGCCGCACCTTTCAGGTGGATGGATTATCTTGACAAATGAGAAATACTCACTAGCAAGGGTGTAAACACATTTGTGCACAACATTTGAGAGAAATAAGCTGTTTTTGCGTGTATGGACATCTTCTGGGATCTTTTTATTTCAGCTCATGAAACATGGGACCAACACTTTACATGTTGTGTTAGTATTTTTTGTTCAGTATAGTGTGTGTGTGTGTGTGTGTACGTGTGTGTGTGTGTACGTGTGTGTATGTGTGTGTGTACGTGTGTGTACGTGTGTGTGTACGTGTGTGTACGTGTGTGTACGTGTGTGTGTGTGTGTACGTGTGTGTGTGTACGTGTGTGTGTACGTGTGTGTGTGTGTGTGTGTACGTGTGTGTGTACGTGTGTGTGTACGTGTGTGTACGTGTGTGTGTGCGTGTGTGTGTGTACGTGTGTGTGTACGTGTGTGTACGTGTGTGTGTACGTGTGTGTGTGTGTGTGTACGTGTGTGTGTGTGTGTGTGTACGTGTACGTGTGTGTGTGTGTGTGCGTGTACGTGTGTGTGTGTGTGTGTGCGTGTGTGTGTGTACGTGTGTGTGTGTGTGTACGTGTGTGTGTGTGTGTACGTGTGTGTGTGTGTGTGTGTACGTGTGTGTGTGTGTGTGTGTACGTGTGTGTGTGTGTGTGTGTACGTGTGTGTGTGTGTGTACGTGTGTTACCTTTGCGTTGGGATGTCGGCTGATGATGAAGCTGACGGGTCCGGGTCCACACTCGCTCAGGATGGCGTAGGCCTCACTCAGAGCCACATGACGCAGACTCACTGAGTCCATCTCCAACACCTGGTCCCCTCGACTAGATGAGGAACAGAGAGATTGGATACACACACACACAAAATCAGTTAGTATTACGTCTAAATAACCCTCATAGAAGAAGCCAGTGAAGAAGAACGCAGGCAGACAGACAGACAGGCAGGCAGGCAGACAGGCAGGCAGACAGGCAGACAGGCAGACAGGCAGGCAGGCAGACAGGCAGACAGGCAGACAGACAGGCAGGCAGACAGACAGGCAGACAGACAGAGATAGATATTAACAGATATGACCACACCATTCAAATCTATATCAGTAACACTAACCATCTGCAGTGCAGTCAGATATTCTTGTTAAACACTGCAAGCACTTCCATATCAGGATTCACCTTCCACCCTCAACATATTTATCTTGTGCCATACAGAATACATTCCTTCTTCATTAGAGGTATAGACAACTTCTTGGTTGAGAAGTCTGACTTGAGTCAGTAAAGTCTGCCATCTGACACTGCCTATTTGGATTATATTAGTGGCAGAACAAGAGCCAGAGAGACACACACCCTCCTCTCCATAAAGATGTTCTGAGTTGTAGGGTATCTGCCATGGGGCATATCACTCACTCACCTCACTTCACTCACCTCACTCACCTCACTCACCTCACTCACCTCACTCACCTCACTCACCTCACTCACTTCACTCACTTCACTCACTTCACTCACTTCACTCACTCACCTCACTCACCTCACTCACCTCACTCACCTCACTCACCTCACTCACCTCACTCACCTCACTCACCTCACTCACCTCACTCACCTCACTCACCTCACTCACCTCACTCACCTCACTCACCTCACGGGGCACCAGTTATGTTTGAAATGAGCTACTTAGCATTAATTAAATGCAACACGATTGAAGAACTTGCGAGGATTCTTAGTATTTCATTTGCCTTATATCTTATTTCTAAAATGTGTTTAATCTCTTTCTTTTTCCTAACTGATTGATATCTAGGTCCCCTATTAAAGGGATCCTACAGGAGATGTTACTAGTTCCTATCTGATTGATATCTAGGTCCCCTATTAAAGGGATCCTACAGGAGATGTTACTAGTTCCTATCTGATTGATATCTAGGTCCCCTATTAAAGGGATCCTACAGGAGATGTTACTAGTTCCTAACTGATTGATATCTAGGTCCCCTATTAAAGGGATCCTACAGGTGATGCTACTAGTTCCTATCTGATTGATATCTAGGTCCCCTATTAAAGGGATCCTACAGGTGATGCTACTAGTTCCTATCTGATTGATATCTAGGTCCCCTATTAAAGGGATCCTACAGGAGATGTTACTAGTTCCTATCTGATTGATATCTAGGTCCCCTATTAAAGGGATCCTACAGGTGATGTTACTAGATCCTATCTGATTGATAGTATTCTTAATGTCTACAGAGTTGCACTATTGGTTCTATAAGGGAAATAGCCTAACCCCACTCAAGGTGGAATTTAAACGCTGTAAATATGGGGATCATGACCTGATCCGAGGTGTGCGTCTAGGGGGAGCGGGGTTGTGACCTACCTGAGTCGTCCATCCATCTTGGCGACAGAGCCGGGGGCCAGACTGTGGATGTAGATGGCTGGAGGACTGTTCTCCAGAGTTAGACAGCAGGTCCCTATACCCAGACCCACGCCGGGCTCTGACAGAGGAACACACACACACACACACACACACACACACACACACACACACACACACACACACACACACACACACACACACACACACACACACACACACACACACACACACACACACACACACACACACACACACACACACACACACACACACACACACACACACACAGACACACACACAGACAGAGACACACACAGACACACACAGACAGAGACACACAGACAGAGACACACAGACAGAGACACACAGAAACAGACACACACACAATAATAGAACGGCAGATTAGACAAGGAAGGTAACGAGTTTCATTTGTAGCATTTCTCAATGTCCTCTCTCCTCCTCTGGCTTCCATTTCTCAATGTCCTCTCTCCTCCTCTGGCTTCCATTTCTCAATGTCCTCTCTCCTCCTCTGGCTTCCTCATGGAGTGGAAGCTATATACATTTGTATTAAAGTTTTAGTTTCAGACCAAAAGCACGGAGAGGGCATATGAAATGGAGACATCTCATGTTTTAACTGAAACAAGACTAACAGGTTTGTACCCTGGCAGGACAGTCTCTTGTTTATAAAATCTCCTCTGCTGTGTTCCAAGACTAACAGGTTTGTACCCTGGCAGGACAGTCTCTTGTTTATAAAATGACTTCTGCTGTGTTCCAAGACTAACAGGTTTGTACCCTGGCAGGACAGTCTCTTGTTTATAAAATGACCTCTGCTGTGGTCCAAGACTAACAGGTTTGTACCCTGGCAGGACAGTCTCTTGTTTATAAAATCTCCTCTGCTGTGGTCCAAGACTAACAGGTTTGTACCCTGGCAGGACAGTCTCTTGTTTATAAAATCTCCTCTGCTGTGGTCCAAGACTAACAGGTTTGTACCCTGGCAGGACAGTCTCTTGTTTATAAAATCTCCTCTGCTGTGGTCCAAGACTAACAGGTTTGTACCCTGGCAGGACAGTTTCTTGTTTATAAAATGACTTCTGCTGTGGTCCAAGACTAATAGGTTTGTACCCTGGCAGGACAGTCTCTTGTTTATAAAATCTCCTCTGCTGTGGTCCAAGACTAACAGGTTTGTACCCTGGCAGGACAGTCTCTTGTGATCACAGGTGTTAAACTGGCTAGTGAAATGTTTCCAACGAAATACAGTCTCATGGTGGGCATTTCATTAGAAATTCCACCAATCAAAAGACATACACTACATGAACAAATGTATGTGGACACCTGCTCGTCGAACATCTCATTCCAAAATCATGGGCATTAATATGGAGTTGGTCCCCCCCTTTGCTGCTATAACAGCCTCCACTCTTCCTGGAAGGCTTTCCACTAGATGTTGGAACATTGCTGCTATAACAGCCTCCACTCTTCTGGGAAGGCTTTCCACTAGATGTTGGAACATTGCTGCTATAACAGCCTCCACTCTTCTGGGAAGGCTTTCCACTAGATGTTGGAACATTGCTGCGTGGACTTGCTTCCATTCAGCCACAAGAGCATTAGTGAGGTCAGGCACTGATGTTGGGTGATTAGGCCTGGTTCACAGTCGGCGTTCCAATTCATCCCAAAGGTGTTCAATGGGGTTGAGGTCAGGGCACTGTGCACTGTGCAGGCCAGTCAAGTTTTTCCACACCGATATCGACAAACCATTTCTGTATGGACCTTGCTTTGTGCACGGGGGCATTGTCATGCTGAAACAGGAAATGGCCTTCCCCAAATTGTTAACACATAGTTGAAAGCACAGAATTGTCTAGAATGTCATTGTATTCTGTAGCGTTCAGATTTCCCTTCACTGGAACTAAGGGGCCTGAACCATGAAAAACAGCCCCAGACCATTATTCCTCCTCCACCAAACTTAACAGTTGGCACTATCCACTGGGGCAGGTAGTATTCTCCTGGCATTCGCCAAACCCAGATTAATCCATTGGACTGCCAGAAGGTGAAGCGTGATTCATCACTCCAGAGAATGCGTTTCCACTGCTCCAGAGTCCAATGACAGCGAGCTTTACACCACTCCAGCCATGGAAACCCATTTCATGAAGCTCCTGACAAAACAGTTCTTGTGCTGACGTTGCTTCCAGAGGCAGTTTGGAACTCGGTCGTGAGTTTTGCAACTGATGACACAATTTGTACGTGCTTCATCACTCGACGGTCCCGTTCTGTGAAGCTCGTGTGGCCTACCACTTCACAGCTGAGCCGTTGTTGCTCCTAGACGTTTCCACTTCACAATAACAGCACTTACAGTTGACCAAGGCAGAAATTTGATGAACTAACACGTTGAAAGTGTGATGAGAATAGGAAGATTCAAATCTTTTGTGAAGCATCACAGCACAGTTGAAAAATATGTGGCAAATAAAAATCCGAAATGGATGATGTTGGAAGATAGATGGGAAAGGTTGAGTGGAGCTGAAGGGTGGGACTAATAACAAGATAAACAATGTAGGGCATACGGGATCTGTGAAATGTGTATAGGTGCGGAGCTATTGTGAAATAGCACAGTCACAAGTGGAAATCAAACTGGATGGACAACAGAAATAGAGGAAGGACTAAGAACAAACAAGAGAGAACTATTATAAAGTAGACTGTGTCTGTAAAATGTGTATAAGATGTATAAATTGAAGGTAAAAACAGAAATGTTTATCAGTTTACTCCAATTGGGGGATCGGTGGTAGGGTTTGCGGGGAATAATAATAAAGGTATACTCTTTAAAAAAAGTATGTATGTCTATGTAGGTATGTGTATGTATACATGTGTATATGTATGCATACGTGAATGGATATATATATTTACCCCCAAAAATATGGGGGATTGGAAATGATGCAGATCCACCCCCCCAGAGAAAAAAAAAGAAAAAAAAGAAGAAAAAAAAGAAAAAAAAACCCACGTTGAAAGTGACTGCGCTCTTCAGTACGGGACATTCTTCTGCCAATGTTTGTCTATGGAGATTGCATGGCTGTGTACTCTATTTTATACAACCGTCAGCAATAAGTGTAGCTGAAATAATCGAATCCACTAATTTTGAAGCGGTGTCCACATACTTTTGTATATATATATAGTGTATATTTTGTAATTGTTGGGTGTGTTATTGCATTGAGAGAGTTGACGGGGGGATTTAAGAGGATTTTCTTGTGGTTACTTACTCCCTACGGTCTCAAAGTAAGTGTCAACAAAAAAACATCTCACACCGGAGAGAACTGAGGTTAACAACTGAACCGAAACAGCAAAGTTCAAACCCCAACTTTGTCACCTTTACTGAGTGTAACCTCCATAACGACGCGGTCCTTGGGGCCAGGTCTGGGCGGTCCCTTACGGACTTCGGGGGTTTCGTCGAAACTGGACGGTATGGGGGTTCCCCCACTGGCGTTGGAGTTAGGGGAGGAGGAGCGACTGAGGAGGGTGGGGGTAGGGCACGGAGTCAGGCTGGGGCTGCGGAGACGAGTCCTCACAGTCAGGGTTACCACGCCCTTCTTCAGCTGCTGCAGTGGACCAGAGACACAGAGATACAGTGTTAGGAACAACAACAACAACAACACAGAGATACAGAGATACAGTATTAGGTTCGACTTACTCAATGATAGAAACCCACTAAGATGCACCATCTTTTTTTTTAAAGGGGTTAGAGAATAGATATTGCACTTTGATATCAAAGAGGATGGATGGAAGTCCCAAAGTGACAAACTATTTTTCCTGATCAATGACACTGATTGAATGGTCGATTGATAGATTTTGGGGTAAAGATTTCATACAGCTAAAAACATTTAATATCCAGTTTCCTGACAGCAGAAAGATAGTCTTCTATATACAACAGGAGATAATCTCCCTGCTGCTGGCATCTCCTTCACATATGTCAGGAACAGTGGAGGCCCTAGGATTGCGCCCTGTGGTACACCACACCATATCCCCTTAGAATCTGAAAGCATCCCATATAGTGTTCTGCTTCCTGTTTACCTTGAAGGTCTGGATGGCCACAACCTTAAACCTAACCCTGTACCAACCCTAACCCAGACTGTTACCTTGAAGGTCTAGATAGCCACAACCTTAATCCCAACCCTGTACCAACCCTAACCCAGACTGTTACCTTGAAGGTCTGGATAGACACAACCTTAATCCCAACCCTGTACCAACCCTAACCCAGGCTTCTGTTTACCTTGAAGGTCTGGATAGCCACAACCTTAAACCTAACCCTGTACCAACCCTAACCCAGACTGTTACCTTGAAGGTCTGGATAGCCACAACCTTAATCCCAACCCTGTACCAACCCTAACCCAGGCTGCTGTTTACCTTGAAGGTCTGGATGGCCTGCTGGTGGGTCAGGCCCTGGAGAGAGTCTCCATTCACCTCCAGAATCTCATCTCCCTCTTTCAGTCTTCCATCTGCGACCGCTGCTCCGTTAGGGAAGATAGTCTTGACAAAGATCCCCATCCTTCCTCGGGCAGAGTCCTGCCCACCGACGATGCTGAAGCCCAGTCCCTAACACACACACACACACACACACACACACAGGTTTCAGAACCACAGAACAGTACCAACTACCAACAATACTGTCTGAACCACAGGCCCGTAACCTGACAGAGACAAAGGTTTCAGAACCACAGAACAGGTCAAACCAGCAACAATAGTTAGGTGGTCCCTAACACAGACAAACACAAAAGCAATTACACCTCGTTCGTTTCAGAACGACCAACGAAGCACCAACCAACAGCATGACTGACAAACAGCAAATCACACTCATGACATGTGCGTACCATAAATACGTTTCCCAACCCCCACACAAACACATGGAAGAACTTGGTATTCAGTAGACCATGGAGACTGTGAAATGGTATCATGTTTTCAATAATTCCATTAACTACCACTTTGTCTGACTAAAATCTACCGGCATGAACATGAGGTTACTCATACAGCGCCTTCGGAATGTATTCAGACCCCCTTCGGAATGTAATCGGACCCCCTTCGGAATGTAATCGGACCCCCTTCGGAATGTAATCAGACCCCCTTCGGAATGTATTCAGACCCCCTTCGGAATGTAATCAGACCCCCTTCGGAATGTATTCAGACCCCCTTCGGAATGTATTCAGACCCCCTTCGGAATGTAATCAGACCCCCTTCGGAATGTAATCAGACCCCCTTCGGAATGTAATCGGACCCCCTTCGGAATGTATTCGGACCCCCTTCGGAATGTATTCAGACCCCCTTCGGAATGTATTCAGACCCCCTTCGGAATGTATTCAGACCCCCTTCGGAATGTATTCAGACCCCCTTCGGAATGTATTCAGACCCCCTTCGGAATGTATTCAGACCCCCTTCGGAATGTATTCAGACCCCCTTCGGAATGTAATCAGACCCCCTTCGGAATGTAATCAGACCCCCTTCGGAATGTAATCAGACCCCCTTCGGAATGTATTCAGACCCCCTTCGGAATGTAATCAGACCCCCTTCGGAATGTAATCAGACCCCCTTCGGAATCTATTCAGACCCCCTTCGGAATCTATTCAGACCCACTTTTTGTTACAAAATATGAAAGAAGGCAAGGGGGTTAATTTCTGAAAGTGCTGTATATTAAATATTATTAATATTAATATATAGCCATGTAATTTTGATCGTTATTCACTGTGTCTACATTTCTATTCTTATTTTATCTTTAACTTTGCATTGTTGGATAAAGGGCCCGCCAGTCAGCATTTCACTGTTAGTCTACACCTGTTGTTTACCAAGTCAGCATTTCACTGTTAGTCTACACCTGATGTTTACCAAGGACCCGTCATTCAGCATTTCACTGTTAGTCTACACCTGTTGTTTACCAAGGACCCGTCAGACAGCATTTCACTGTTAGTCTACACCTGTTGTTTACCAATCATGTGACTAATACCATTTGATTGAGCCTGTCAGTTAGCCCTCATTCTCCCACAGCATCCAGCCTAGCTGACACAATGCTATTTTACAGATTCTTGACCACTTGTTTTCTCTGGCCTCCATTGATTTAGTCATCCTCATCTTGGCTATCCTACAAGGGGTAAAAACGCCAATAAGTTTCAAACAGATTACGATAGAGAGACATGAGGTTTGGACCATTGGTTTTCATAGAGGAATATCTACAGAATTAACATATTTCATCCATTGGTGAAAATATGTGCTTTGATTGGACACCCTATGTATGTATGTACGTGCGTGCTTGCGTGTGTGTGTGTGCAGTGCCCACCTTGCCCTGTCCATGTAGTGTGTAGTGTGTAGTGTGTAGTGTGTAGTGTGTAGTGTGCAGTACTCACCTTGCCCTGTCCATGTAGTGTGTAGTGTGTAGTGTGTAGTGTGTAGTGTGTAGTACTCACCTTGCCCTGTCCGTGTAGTGTGTAGTGTGTAGTGTGTAGTGTGCAGTGCCCACCTTGCCCTGTCCATGTAGTGTGTAGTGTGTAGTGTGTAGTGTGTAGTACTCACCTTGCCCTGTCCTTTCATAAGGACAATGTTGGATATAATAGACGGCTGGGCCAGTCGCCATGGAGACTCCACTTGAACGGTGCTCAGGGATCGAGCTGATTTCTTAACTATATGATACTCCTAGTGGGGGGTGAAAAGAGAGAGAGAGAGAGACAGAGAGACAGAGAGAGAGAGACAGAGAGAGAGAGAGAGAGAGAGACAGAGAGAGGCAGAGACAGAGAGAGAGAGATAGAGAGAGACAGAGAGAGAGAGATAGAGAGAGAGAGAGACAGAGAGAGAGAGAGAGAGAGAGAGAGAGACAGCGAGAGAGACAGCGGCAGAGAGAGAGAGAGACAGAGAGACAGACAGAGATAGAGAGAGAGACAGAGGCAGAGACAGAGATAGAGAGACAGAGACAGAGACAGAGACAGACAGAGACAGAGACAGAGAGAGAGAGAGAGAGACAGAGACAGAGAGAGACAGAGACAGAGAGAGATAGAGAGAGAGAGAGACAGAGAGAGATAGAGAGAGAGAGAGACAGAGAGAGAGAGAGATAGACAGAGAGAGAGACAGAGAGAGAGACAGAGAGAGAGACAGAGAGAGAGACAGAGAGAGAGACAGAGAGAGAGACAGAGAGAGAGACAGAGAGACAGACAGAGATAGAGAGAGAGACAGAGGCAGAGACAGAGATAGAGAGACAGAGACAGACAGAGACAGAGAGAGAGAGAGAGAGAGAGAGATAGAAAGAGAGACAGAGACAGAGACAGAGACAGAGACAGAGACAGAGACAGAGACAGAAAGACAGAGACAGAGACAGAGACAGAGAGAGAGAGAGAGAGAGAGACAGAGCGAGAGAGAGAGAGAGAGAGAGAGAGAGAGAGAGAGAGAGACACAGAGACAGAGACAGAGACACAGAGAGAGAGACAGAGGCAGAGGCAGAGACAGAGACACAGAGAGAGAGAGAGCATATGAGAGAGACTGATTAAAGAGATACACTGGGTTTTTTAAATATTCCTTATGTTAATTACTATGAACAGTTACAAATATTGCTGAAACAACAGTGGCTACTTCAAATAGCTATGCGTGAATCTGATTTGGTATCCACAAAAGTACAGTCACTTGGTTTAAAAACCAATCAAGGATAACATATACACTGCTAGCACAGACATCTCTGACCTGAGTCTGAAAGACCCTGGACTAAGGTATATAGTGCATTACAAGACTCTGGACACTTTGTCTGGCCAATCTGGCCTTCATTAAACACAGCAATTAGCCATGCCACGAGAAGCATTGTGGTGAAAGCAGGAGAGGCAGGCTGAGAGGCCGGTCTGGGCTTTGATGTCCCTCGGCCTGGGTTATTATCACACAAATCAGCCTGTGGGGACAAGGAGACCGTACCATATATCTATCAGCCTGAGGAGGGAGCAGAACAGGCTCTTATAGCTTATTTAAAACCCATCCAGCCAGGGTAGGACAGGCGTGAGACGTCCCCGAATCCATGACCCAGCCAGCCACTGAGGTCCGGAGAAAGGGGGGGAGACAGGAAAGATGGGGAAGAGGGGTGGAGATGGGGGAGAGGGGGAGAGGGGAAAGAGGGGTGGAGATGGGGGATACGAGGAAGAGGGTTGGAGATGGGGAAGAGGGGTGGAAACGGGGAAGAGATGGGACATGGGATAGAGGGTGAAAAGGGGGAGAGAGGGGAGAGATGGGGAGGCGGAGAGACGTGGGAGAGGGGAGAGATGGGGAGACGTGGGAGAGGGGAGAGATGGGGAGACGTGGGAGAGGGGAGAGATGGGGAGACGTGGGAGAGGGGAGAGACGGGGAGACGTGGGAGAGGGGAGAGACGGGGAGACGTGGGAGAGGGGAGAGATGGGGAGACGGAGAGACGTGGGAGAGGGGAGAGATGGGGAGACGGAGAGACGTGGGAGAGGGGAGAGATGGGGAGACGGAGAGACGTGGGAGAGGGGAGAGATGGGGAGACGGAGAGACGTGGGAGAGGGGAGAGATGGGGAGACGGAGAGACGTGGGAGAGGGGAGAGATGGGGAGACGGAGAGACGTGGGAGAGGGGAGAGATGGGGAGACGGAGAGACGTGGGAGAGGGGAGAGATGGGGATACGGAGAGACGTGGGAGAGGGGAGAGATGGGGAGACGGAGAGACGTGGGAGAGGGGAGACGGAGAGACGTGGGAGAGGGGGAGACGGAGAGACGTGGGAGAGGGGAGACGGAGAGACGTGGGAGAGGGGAGACGGAGAGACGTGGGAGAGGGGAGAGATGGGGAGACGGAGAGACGTGGGAGAGGGGAGACGGAGAGACGTGGGAGAGGGGAGAGATGGGGAGACGGAGAGACGTGTGAAGTTAGGGTGTGGGTGTATTTCTGTTAAACCTTCAAGGGAAATATCGCTTTGCAATATTCAATGATAGGGATTATTTTAGAACCCTAAGTAGGAATGGTACCAATCAGACTTCAGGTCTTCAGAGGCGGTAGCTGAGCACCGCAGCTAGGCTGAATCTACTTCCTCTTCAAGGAAAAATTCCCCATACGGGGGTAGTACATTATTCCTTGACCTTCACCCTTTGACCTCTGCGGGTGTAATGACAAGCCTTTGGGTTGGGCGTGATGGGATATGTTTAGGGTCAGGGGTTGGTCATGGCTAGAAGGGATATGGTTTACGTCAAAGTGATGTCACACTCTCGCTCTGAACTCAGACATTGAACAGTTAGTGCTGAACACAGCTGCTAGAATCCTGACTAGAACCAAAACGTGATCATATTACTCCAGTGCTAGCCTCCCTACACTGGCTTCCTGTTAAGGCTAGGGCTGATTTCAAAGCTAACCTACAAAGCATTACATGGGCTTTCTCTCCGATTTGGTCCTGCCGTACATACCTACACTATGGTCACAAGACGCAGGCCTCCTAATTGTCCCTAGAATATCTAAGCAAACAGCTGGAGGCAGGGCTTTCTCCTATAGATCTCCATTTCTATGGAATGGTCTGCCTATCTATGTGAGAGACGCAGACTCGGTCTCGACCTTTAAGTCTTTACTGAAGACTCATCTCTTCAGTAGGTCGTATGATTGAGTGTAGTCTGGCCCAGGAGTGTGAAAGTGAACGGAAAGGCTCTGGAGCAACGAACCGCCCTTACTGTCTCTGGCTGGCCGGTTCCCCTCTCTCCACTAAGATTCTCTGCCTCTAACCCTATTACAGGGGCTGAGTCACTGGCTTACTGGTGCTCTTCCATGCCGTCCCTAGGAGGGGTGTGTCACTTGAGTGGGTTGAGTCACTGGCGTGATCTTCCTGTCTGGGTTGGCGCCCCTCTTTTGGGTTGTGCCGTGGCGGAGATCTTTGTGGGCTATACTCGGCCTTGTCTCAGGGTGGTAAGTTGGTGGTTGAAGATATTCCTCTAGTGGTGTGGGGGCTGTGCTTTGGCAAAGTGGGTGGGGTTATATCCTGCCTGTTTGGCCCTGTCCGGGGGTATCATCGGATGGGGCCACAGTGTCTCCTGACCCCTCCTTTCTCAGTCTCCAGTATTTATGCTGCAGTAGTTTATGTGTCAGGGGGCTAGGGTCAGTCTGTTATATCTGGAGTACTTCTCCTGTCTTATCCGGTTGTCCTGTGTGAATTTAAGTATATGCTCCCATTGTGAAGTTCAATAGCCTTGTTCAAGCATTGTACAAGTCCCTACACACGGAGTTCGGGGAACAGCCCAGCTGGTCGATTACCTATCAACTAGACTCCGGACCAGCAATGTGATTATACTGATTTTCAACAAAAAAAAACATAAAATGACTTTGATCAAAAGAAAACACTCCTCCAATTCCCAACTTCGGCAGAAAAGTTTCAAACTCTCGTGGGAGTTTGACATCACTTCCACATAAACCGTATCCCTTCTAGCCATGAACATTGTATATTGCAACCTGTATGAATAACACCTTCCACCAGAAACTGACCTGGTGACCCCTGACCTCTGCTCCTGTACCCTTTGACCTACTGACCTGTCGCACGCCCACAGTGTCTAACTGCTGAGGCAGGGAGTGTTTGCGTCCGCCTCGTGTCGGTTTCTCCACCATGTCACTCCCCGCCTCTCCATTCTCCACGATCAGCTCGTCATCCTCTCCAACAGACTCCAGACGACTACCGCCCCCTGAAACAAACCAGGAAGTCTCACGAGCCAATCATCAAAAGACATGAAGTCTCACTAGCCAGTCATCTTCTTCCATCTTAGAGCCTCATGCCCCTGAAGTTGTCTAAATGTGACCTCAAATGTACTTTCAGGGAGATAAAATAACACGGCATAACTACCCACTGGGCACAGACATCAAATCCACGTAGATACCACGTTGGTTCAACATAATTTCTCTGAAATGGTGTGGAAACAACATGATTCAACCAGCGTGTGCCCAGTGGGTAACTGATGTCAATGATAGAGGTTAAAACTGTTTGTGTAATCTTTACTTAAGGACAGCCAGTTAAACCAAACATTAGAACTATCCTCCCCTTCAATGAGGAACAATTACATTAGAGCTATCCTCCCCTTTAATGAGGAACAATTACATTAGAGCTATCCTCCCCTTTAATGAGGAACAATTACATTAGAACTATCCTCCCTCTTTAATGAGGAACAACTAAATTAGAACTATTCTCCCCTTTAAAGAGGAACAATTACATTGGAACTATCCTCCCCTTTAATGAGGAACAATTACATTAGAACTATCCTCCCCTTTAATGAGGAACAATTACATTAGAACTATCCTCCCCTTTAATGAGAAACAATTACATTAGAACTATCATCCCCTTTAATGAGGAACAATTACATTAGAACTATCCTCCCCTTTAATGAGGAACAATTAAATTAGAACTATCATCCCCTTTAATGAGGAACAATTACATTAGAACTATCCTCCCCTTTAATGAGGAACAATTAAATTACAACTATCCTCCCCTTTAATGAGGAACAATTAAATTAGAACTATCCTCCACTTTAATGAGTAACAATTACATTAGAACTATCCTCCCCTTTAATGAGGAACAATTAAATTAGAACTATCCTCCACTTTAATGAGGAACAATTAAATCAGAACTATCCTCCCCTTTAATGAGGAACAATTAAATTAGAACTATCCTCCCCTTTAATGAGGAACAATTAAATTAGAACTATCCTCCCTCTTTAATGAGGAACAATTACATTAGAACTATCCTCCCCTTTAAAGAGGAACAATTACATTAGAACTATCATCCCCTTTAATGAGGAACACTTACATTAGAACTATCCTCCCCTTTAATGAGGAACAATTACATTAGAACTATCCTCCCCTTTAAAGAGGAACAATTACATTAGAACTATCCTCCCCTTTAATGAGGAACAATTACATTAGAACTATCCTCCCCTTTACTGAGGAACACTTACATTAGCACTATTCTCCCCTTAAATGATGAACAATTACATTAGAGCTGTCCTCCCTCTTTAACAAGGAACAATTACATTAGAACTAGGAGCTGGAATGGAGAGAGGAGAGGAGCTGAAGTGGAGAGAGGAGTGGAGCTGGAATGGAGAGAGGAGAGGAGCTGGAATGGATAGAGGAGAGGAGCTGGAATGGAGAGAGGAGAGGAGCTGGAATGGAGAGAGGAGAGAGGAGTGGAGCTGGAGTGGAGAGAGAAGTGGAGCTGGAGTGGAGAGAGGAGTGGAGCTGGAATGGAGAGGAGTGGAGCTGGAATGGAGAGAGGAGTGGAGCTGGAGTGGAGAGAGGAGTGGAGCTGGAATGGAGAGGAGAGGAGCTGGAATGGAGAGAGGAGTGGAGCTGGAGTGGAGAGAGGAGTGGAGCTGGAATGGAGAGAGGAGTGGAGCTGGAATGGAGAGAGAAGTGGAGCTGGAGTGGAGAGAGGAGTGGAGCTGGAATGGAGAGGAGAGGAGCTGGAATGGAGAGGAGAGGAGCTGGAATAGAGAGAGGAGAGAGGAGTGGAGCTGGAGTGGAGAGAGGAGTGTGCTTGGAGTATCTGCCTTCTCTCTCGCTCCGGTACCACTCAGCCACCAGCTCTGCCCAGCCTTTTTCATTTCCTTCATCACTGTTCTGTTAAATTAGGCCTGTTCTGTTGTATTTATTTAGCCTACCCCGTCAGAGATGTTGATACGAGTCGACCAAGGTCACACAGCCTGTGTAGTTAATAGCAAGACAAGCATGAGTCAATGCAGCACTGGAGACCTTTATATTTGTATATATAGGCTAGTGTAACTTTGTAAGAGGAGTGCTAACTAAAGTTGTCTGTGAACTGTCAAATGGGAGCGCAACAGAGCCAGTTACAACTGAAGTACCTAATCGTCAGTAGACCGAGAGAAAACACAGCAGCTACACATCATCAACTAGGTCCCGGTTCAATAGCCTGAGAGAAAACACAGCAGCTACACATCATCAACTAGGTCCCGGTTCAATAGCCTGAGAGAAAACACAGCAGCTACACATCATCAACCAGGTCCTGGTTCAATAGCCTGAGAGAAAACACAGCAGCTACACATCATCAACTAGGTCCCGGTTCAATAGCCTGCAGCAGATGGGGTTTGTTAAATTATCTTTTTAAACAGAAAATGAATGGAGCGAATTTGGACGGACGTTTATTTCTGCTGTGAGCTGTTATTTTGCTGAGTGGGGGAAAGGACATTGAGTGCCGGAGTGGTACATGAAGACTGCTCTGTGAGCGCAAATACTTATTTTCCACCATCATTTGCAAATAAATTCATTAAAATCCTACAATGTGATTTTCTGGATTTTTTTTCTCATTTTGTCTGTCATAGTTGAAGTGTACCTATGATGAAAATTACAGGCCTCTCTCGTCTTTTTAAGTGGGAGAACTTGCACAATTGGTGGCTGACTAAATACTTTTTTGCCCCACTGTATATATCATCATATATATATATATATATCTCCCTCCCTCCGTCCATCTCTCTCTCCCCTCTCCCCTCTCTACCTTGTGATCTGCTCCTGAACTTCATGGATGTAGGAGAGCGGCAGGTTCCTTTAGGTCCCTCCATCTGGCCTCGGTCCTCTAGCTTCTCCAGATCAGTCAGCTGCAAGAAGGAAACATCCCGGATTAGTGCTGTATGTCAAGATATGTGAGCCAGCCCAGTCTAGTTCGGTTTGGCACACCAGTGTGACAAGGGTACATGGGAATCCACGAATCAATTCAAGTTCAGGACAGCAGAGAGAGAAAAAATAACGGTTTGATTATGTTTGGAGAGGAAACGAAGGATTGGATTTTGGATGTTTTGGTGGGATTACACACATAATGGCACATGGGTTTTAACAGACAACAGGAGTAATTTTTCTCCTGAAGATTTCTAGAGGTTTACTTTTCTCTGACTGGCCAAACACTTGCTGAGAGACAGAAGAATGTAGCTCACGTCACTGGCTTGAAAAAGTATTCACACCCTTTGATTTTTTCCAAATTGTGTTGTGTTACAGCCCAAATTTAAATGTCATAAAATTTAGATTTTTTTTGGGGGGGGGGCACTGTACCCCATAATGTCAAGTTTTACAAATTAATAAAAAATGAAAAGGGGAAAAGTCTTGAGTCAATAAGTATTCAACCCCTTTGTTATGTCAAGCCTAAATAAGTTCAGGAGTAAAAATGTGCTTAACAAATCATATAATAAGTTGCATGGACTCACTCTGTGTGGAACAATAGTGTTTAACATGACTTTTGAATGACTACCTCATCTCTATACCCTACACATACAGATCATTGTATGGACCATACAGTAGAGCAGGGAATTTAAAACCCAGATTCAACCACAGAGACCAGGGAGGTTGTCCAATGCTTCGCAAAGAAGGGCATCTATTGGTAGATGGGTAAATAAAAATAAAAAAAGCAGACATTGAATATCCCTTTGAGCATTGTGAAGTTATTAATTACACTTTGGATGGTGTATCAATACACTCAGTCACTACAAAGATACAGGCGTACTTCCTAACTCAGTTGCCGGAGAGGAAGGAAACCGCTCAGGGATTTCACCGTGAGGCCAATGGTGTGATAAGAGAAAACGTTGGATGGATCAACAACATTGTAGTTACTCCACAATACTAACCTAAATGAACAGAGTGGAAAGAAGGAAGCCTGTACAGAATAAACATATTCCAAAACATGCATCCTGTTTGCAACAAGACACTAAAGTAAAACTGCAAACAGGGAGGTTTTCCAAAACATGTGACAAAGCAATGCTATATGCAGATATATTGCACCGCTATTTCCTGGTTGCCTAATCTCAGTTTGTGACAAAAAAACCGCAAGTATAGTGTAGAGAATCATTGTAGAATCACTGTTTGAAGCTGAAAATAAAAGACGAAAAAACTAAACGGGAAGCATAAAAATAGCACCACATAGAACAGATATACCGCCTCTTAGACTTGCTTTCAATGACAAATCTAGTACACTAATTTCTATGTGAATTTTCCCGGCTCACCCATGCTGACCAGATCCCTCGTGCACGTGCGTGCGCATGTTGATTTTGTCCACCCACCACCTCCACCCATGTCATTTAATCCTAGTAAAAATTCCCTGTCTTAGGTCAGTTAGGATCACCACTTGCTTTTAAGGATGTGAAATGCCAGAATAATACTAGAGAGAATTATTTATTTCAGCTTTTATTTCATTCATCACATTCACAGTTTACATACACTCAATTAGTATTTGGTAGCGTTTCCTTTAAATTGTTGAACTTGGGTCAAACGTTTTGGGTAGCCTTCCACAAGCTTCCCACAATAACTTGGGTGAATTTTGGCCCATTCCTCCTGACAGAGCTGGTGTAACTGAATTAGGTTTGTAGGCCTCCTTGCTCGCACAGGCTTTTTCAGTTCTGCCCACACATTTTCTATGGGATTGAGGTTAGGGCTTTGTGATGGCCACTCCAATACGTTGACTTTGTTGTCCTTAAGCCATTTTACCACAACTTTGGAAGTATGCTTGGGGTCATTGTCCATTTGGAAGACTCAATTGCGACCAAGCTTTAACTTCCTGACTGATGTCTTGAGATGTTGCTTCAATATATCCACATATTTTTCCTGCCTCATGATGCCATCCATTTTGTTAAGTGCACCAGTCCCTCCTGCATCAAAGCACCCCCACAACATGATGCTGCCTCCCCTGTGCTTCACAGTTGGGATGGTGTTCTTCGGCTTGCAAGCATCCCCCTTTTTCCTCCAAAACATAACGATGGTCATTATGGCCAAACAGTTCTATTTTTGTTTCATCAGATCAGAGGACATTTCTCCAAAAAGTACGATCTTTGTCCCCATGTGCAGTTGCAAACCGTAGTCTGGCTTTTTTTATGGTGGTTTTGGAGCAGTGGCTTCTTTCTTGCTGAACGGCCTTTCAGGTTATGTCGATATAGGACTCGTTTCTACTGTGGATATAGATATTTTTGTACCCGTTTCCTCCAGCATCTTCACAAGGTCCTTTGATGTTGTTCTGGGATTGATTTGCACTTTTCGCACCAAAGTATGTTCATCTCTAGGAGACAGAACGCGTCTCCTTCCTGAGCGGTATGACGGCTGCGTGGTCCCATGGTGTTTATACTTGCGTACTATTGTTTGTACAGATGAACGTGGTAC